>NC_056433.1:6014646-6022146 GCF_018296145.1 Oncorhynchus tshawytscha | reverse complement strand
TTATCAGACCTAGTGACATCACTACAAGCTTTATCAGACCTAGTGACATCACTAGAAGCTTTATCAGAACTAGTGACATCACTAGAAGCTTTATCAGAACTAGTGACATCACTAAAAGCTTTATCAGAACTAGTGACATCACTAGAAGTTTTATTCAGACCTAGTGACATCACTAGAAGCTTTATCAGAACTAGTGACATCACTAGAAGCTTTATCAGAACTAGTGACATCACTAAAAGCTTTATCAGAACTAGTGACATCACTAGAAGTTTTATTCAGACCTAGTGACATCACTAGAAGCTTTATCCGAACTAGTGACATCACTAGAAGCTTTATCAGAACTAGTGTATGGGAAACTGTGCTGCTATGCTGAAAGGGCTCAGCAGTAGTTTACAGGGCTAAAATCCTTCTTGTTCGCTTTCATCTCCCCTCCTTTACTGTGGACATTTTATAGACCCCAAAACTACTAATGAATTGCAAACATCACAGACAGCATTTCACAGTCTACACGCAATTTAAGGATATCCTCTTCCCTGTCTGGGAAATCGAGAGCAAAACAATCAGATGAAAATAAATGATGGAGGGATGGAAAAAATATGATCATAGCTGTTATATATATGACTGTAGTAGTGTGGCTTGAACAGAACTCACCACTGTAGTAGTGGCTTGAACAGAACTCACCACTATAGTAGTGTGGCTTGAACAGAACTCACCACTATAGTAGTGTGGCTTGAACAGAACTCACCACTATAGTAGTGTGGCTTGAACAGAACTCACCACTATAGTAGTGTGGCTTGAACAGAACTCACCACTATAGTAGTGTGGCTTGAACAGAACTCACCACTGTAGTAGTGTAGCTTGATCATAACTCACCACTGTAGTAGTGTGGCTTGAATTAAGCTCACCACTGTAGTAGTGTGGCTTGATGATAACTCACCACTGTAGTAGTGGCTTGTACAGAACTCACCACTGTAGTAGTGTGGCTTGAACAGAACTCACCACTGTAGTAGTGTGGCTTGAACAGAACTCACCACTATAGTAGTGTGGCTTGAACAGAACTCACCACTATAGTAGTGTGGCTTGAACAGAACTCACCACTGTAGCAGTGTGGCTTGATCAGAACTCACCACTGTAGCAGTGTGGCTTGAATTAAGCTCACCACTGTAGTAGTGTGGCTTGAACATACAGTGGTTCCTCCTTTAAAAGTTGCGAGCTTGCACCGTGGGACTTATAGGTACCCAGCGTCACGGCTTCATTGCTCCAGAGCACCACAAGGGGGAGTTAGAGCACACATTATACATTTGGGTTCCAAGGTTTTTATGTGACCAATCATATTGAGAGGTTCCAATGAGGAATTTTGACATGAGCCACCCTTGCCTTGTGGCGTTCTTCAACAAAGATGGCTGACAAAACATTATGGTGGAACCAGATGTAAGTTGTTATAATGTCATAACGAGTCAAGCAAAAAATGTACAATTGAGAGGAATATGTTAGTTAATGTAGAGACAAACGTTTGTGCATATTTTTTTGTCATAAAGTTAATTTTACGAAAATCGCTATTTAGCCAGTTTTCTTACTAACTAACATTAGCCAGCTAGCTAGTGTTAGGAAAATTAATTTGTAATTTGTGTTGTTTCATGTTTTAGGGACTCCTGAGAAAACCATCAAACCAGGCTGTCGTCTTGTGAAACAGTGGATGTAAAGGGTCTAGGTAGCTAAAGCATTTACAGCAAACTGAATTTACAATTGTGTAAACTTGCCTTGCAATGCAGCTGAAGTAACACAGCTAGCTCACTATTTACTTGCTTATTGTGTAGCGGAGGATAAAAATAACTGTATGCCTATGGATGTGTAGCTAGCTACAGTATGTAGCCGATCTGTGTATGGACCCGAAAACGTTAGGTTCTGAACTAATATTCATACCAATCTATGAACCTCAGCTATCATAGTTGTTGAATCAACTTCAAATCTGAATGGCATTAATGAAGCCTATGGATTGATTACAATATAATAACTTTATTGTGCCAAGGATGCAAGTCCTATACACATGTACTGTAGTTATTACCACGCAGGAGTTATTGTAGCCTGTACATTGAATATATTCATTGATCATGTACTGTAGTTATTACCACGCAGGAGATCCCCACATTGTAGCCTGTACATTGAATATATTCATTGATCATGTACTCTTCCTTGGAAAATAAAGGTGTGGTTCAGGTGTGAATCTCTGAGACGTTCTTTTTCAGTCATATCAAACTCCATTCTTTGAGTGATGCTGTGTCTGCGTGTATGTATTACAATTATACACTTCAACCATGTTTACCACTCCTGCTCCTGGGACATCAATGATTACACATTGTAACTATGCAATAGACTGGAAACATGATTTAAGTCAAGGCTGATTTGTAATTCATATATACAGAAGAAAAGAAACTATGCATATCTAACTCCCTTCATCTGCATTAATCTGAGGACACAGGATAGTATTTCAATGAGATACTTCATTTCAACTAGTAGAGAATGTGAAACGCTTTATTCAAAGAAGTTCATTATCCAGGTGTTATAAACACATAAATGCAGTATAATTATGATAATTGTAATATTATAAATAAAAGTTCAATCTGTACTTCAGTGCACATGCGGTGTGCATTATAAAACGAGGAAGAAAGACGAGGTGGTGTAGAAGACAGAAAGGGAAAGAGGTAAGAACAGTGGCAGACAGCATTTAATTCATGAATTACAGTGCCACCCTAATATTCTCTCAGTTCATCACAATTGCGGTGTCTCCTAACCAGCCTTGGGGCCCCCAGTTGGCCCGAAGGTTATCTTAAGAGCGGGTGAGGTGGCGATGACGGGACTGGCTTCCTCTCTCACATCTAAACATACCTGCAGACGAGAGACAGATGGATGGAGAGAGAAAGCATGGTTAAGCCTTGTTTTTTTTATTCTAACATAATCATAGTCATCATAATCATCAGGAGGTGAAAATGCAAAACTGACCTTGTGGATCATTAAATTGTTATGGGCAGGTGGAATGGTAGCGTCCCACCTGGCCAACATCCGGTGAAATTGCAGAGCGTGAAATTCAAACTACAGAATTATAAATATTTAACTTTCATAAAAGCAGAAGTGTAATACGTCAAAATAAAGCTTAACTTCTTGTTAATCCAGCCGCTGCGTCAGATTTCAAAAAGGCTTTATGGCGAAAGCACACCATGCTATTATCTGTGGACAGCGCCCCGCATACAAAAACATTAAAAACATATTTCAACCAGGCAGGTGCGCCACAAAAGTCAGAAATAGCGATGTAATAAATGCCTTTCCTTTGATGATCTTCTTCTGTTGGCACTCCAAAAGGTCCCAGATACATCACAAATGGTCCTTTTGTTCGATAGTGTTCTTCTTTATATCCATAACTCAGTTTAGCTGGCACGCTTCAGTCAATAATCCACCCAGTTTCCCTACATAAAAATGCATACAAAATGAATCCCCAAACGTTACGAATAAACTTTTCCAAACAAGTCAAACAATGTTTTTTTATCAAACCTTAGGTACCCTAATACGTAAATAAACGATAAAATTTAAGACGGAGAATCATTATTGTCTTTCCGGAGAAAAATATCAAAGAACGCGCTCTCTCTTCGACACGCTTGGAAACACTACAACCAAAATAGGAGCCACCTAGAAAAACTACAATTTCTGGCTCATTCTTCCAAAAATCAGCCTTAAACTCTTTCTAAAGACTGTTGACGTCTAGTGGACGCCCTAAGAACTGCAATCGGGGGACTTGGCCTTATAATAAAAGTGATAGCCATTGGGGGGATGGTTTGTCCTCAGGGTTTTGCTTGCCATATCAGTTCTGTTATACTCACAGACATAATTGTAACAGTTTTAGAAACTTTAGAGTGTTTACTATCCAAATATACCAATTATATGCATATTCTAGCTTCTGGGCCTGAGTAACAGGCAGTTAACTTTGGGCACGCTTTTCATCCGGGCGTCAAAACACTGCCCCCTACCCAAGAGAGGTCAACTCTGTGACTACTACATCTCTGTCTGTATTTCAATGTAAAGCATCTCATTAATAATACTTCCTGTTGACCCGACCAAGTGACCTCTCACCTATGATCATACTGTTCCCTCTGTGTCAGCCAGTTCAGATGTGGGAGGGGTTCACCAACACAGCTGATATAACCTAGAGGATTTAGAGAGAAGGGAGAGAGGGATGAAGTGAAGAAGAGAGACTGTTATTGTGTGTGTGTGTGTGTGTGTGGTCTCACCTGGTGTCCACACTAAGTGGCTACAGAGTACTTTATGCTGAAAAACAGACACATGAGGACAAGCAATAGAAGGTAATGTCAATAGAAGATACTGTACGTGACGCAGACACCTCTCGGAGTGTACCTGAAACATTTAAATATAGAGGGCTATGTGTCTCACCACTTGGTTATGGCTAACCCCCAGGGAAATGTGTCTCACCACTTGGTTATGGCTAACCCCCAGCGAAATGTGTCTCACCACTTGGTTATGACTAACCCCCAGGGAAATGGTTATGGCTAAACCCCAGGGAAATGTGTCTCACCACTTGGTTATGGCTAAACCCCAGGGAAATGTGTCTCACCACTTGGTTATGGTTAAACCCCAGGGAAATGTGTCTCACCACTTGGTTATGGCTAACCCCCAGGGAAATCATGACTTAGCAGCAACAGATCCAGTGAAAATGGCTGTGTTTATGTTGTGTAAATCTGAAAATTAGCAGCTGACATCTTAAGTTTTTTTAAATGAATGCATGTGAGACAGGTTCCATGTACAACAAGACACGCAGAGATGAAGAGAGAAAAAGAACAAACAACAGTTTAATGGCCACGGTGCTCATTAGAACTAATAGGAGGTGTCGGGGTGAAGAATGCTCTAAAATAAGGCCTGTTTTATCACGATTACTTCAAAATGACGGCCTTACCAGCTCTGCTAGGGCGTGTAAAATGGTCAAAGGGGTCTCATTTGTGTCTGGAAGTAGCTAGCAACGTTAGCTTGAGTCTCGACTGCCGTTGTAAGGCCAGAATGCTCAAATCAACCCTACTCCTCGGCCCGAACATCCAGTGTGCGCTCCGTTAGCGAAATGGTCTAAATTTACAAACGGACAATTTTTCTCTGAATGGAAACACCATAATATTAATCAATTTTGTTTAAATCAATCTCATATACTATGTTATTACAAAAAAGGTTTTGAATTCTCTGGTAATGCCAATACGGAATACTATCAAATGCTTCTCAGAGATGCCCTCTGGTGGTCAAACTATCAATAACTTGCAGTAACAGGAGAAATGTCTGAGAATTAAATGACGTGCCACAGAAGGCTGCAGCAGCACGCAAGGTGTCCCGCAGTATGACACTACTTCTGAAGGAGTAATCACTGTAACTCACCACCAAAACAAACAGTGAAGGATGGATGGACAATGTTTTCCCCTGAATATTGATCCTATATTCCTAGATGGATAGATGACTGCAGTTCCAGAGAGAGAGAGAGAGAGAGAGAGACAGACAGACAGACAGACAGACAGACAGACAGACAGACAGACAGACAGACAGACAGACAGACAGACAGACAGACAGACAGACAGACAGCATTTACCCACAAAAGATAGCCCTATTTGGTAAAAGACCAAGTCCATATTATGGCAAGAACAGCTCAAATAAGCAAAGAGAAAGGACAGTCCATTATTATTTTAAGACATGCAGGTCAGTCAATGCAGAATATTTCAAGAATTTGAACGTTTCTTCAAAGACAGTCGCAAAAACCATCAAGCGCTATGATAAAACTGGCTCTCATGAGGACCACCACAGGAAAGGAAGACCCAGAGTTACCTCTGCTGCAGAGGATAAATAAATTAGAGTTACCAGGCTCAGATTGCAACCCAAATAAATGCTTCACAGAGTTCAAGTAACAGACACATCCCAAATGAGATGCTTTGGGATGAGTTGGACCGCAGAGTGAAGGAAAAGCAGCCAACAAGTGCTCAGCATATGAGGGAACTCCTTCAAGACTGTTGGAAAAGCATTCCTCATGAAGCTGGTTGAGAGAATGTCAATAGCTGTCATCAAGGCATACGGTGGTTACTTTGAAGAATCTAAAATCTAAAATATTAATTTGTTATTTGTCATTAATTTGTTTGAAACTTAAAACTGTGTTTTTTCATAGTTTTGATGTCCACTATCATTCTACATTGTATAAAATAGTAAAAATAAAGAAAAACCCTTGAGTAGGTGTGTCCAAATGAGTAGGTGTGTCCAAATGAGTAGGTGTGTCCAAATGAGTGGGTGTGTCCAAATTAGTAGGTGTGTCCAAATTAGTAGGTGTGTCCAAATTAGTAGGTGTGTCCAAATTAGTAGGTGTGTCCAAACATAAGCAGCCTCCAACGTCATTTTAGATAATTTGGCAAAATGTCCAACCAGCATCACAACAGTAGACCACGTGTGACCACACTAGACCAGGATCTTCACATCCTGCTTCATCACCTGCAGGATCGTATGAGGGGTGGTGAATATATTTATTACATTATTTGGCAGGGCAATGGTTCACCAGTACCCAGTCTCTCCATTACATAGAGTGAGTATAATTAAAACCTAATTAATGGGCTTACTGAGCCTTTTTGATCTACAGTTGAAGTTGGAAGTTTACTTCGCCAAATACATTTAAACTCAGTTTTTCATCATTCCTGACATTTAATCCTAGTTAAAATTCCTTGTTTTAGGTCAGTTAGGATCACCACTTTATTTTGAGAATGTGAAATGTCAGAATAATAGTTAGAGAGAATGATTTATTTCAGCTTTTATGTCTTTCATCACATTCCCAGTGGGTCAGAAGTTTACATACAATTTCATTAGCATTTGGTAGCATTGCCTTTAAATTGTTTAACTTGGGTCAAATGTTTTGGGTAGCCTTCCACAAGCCTTCCAAGTTGTGTGAATTTTGGCCTATTCCATCCTGACAAAGCTGGTGTAACTGAGTCAGGTTTGTAGGCCTCCTTGCTCGCACACACTTTTTCAGTTCTGCTCACACTTATTTTCTATAGGATTGAGGTCAGGGCTATGTGATGGCCACTCTAATACCTTGATGTTGTTGTCCTTAAGCCATTTTGCCACAACTTTATAAAGTATGCTTGGGGTCATTGTCCATTTGGAAGACCCATTTGTGACCAAGCTTTAACTTCCTGACTGATGTCTTGAGATGTTGCTTCAATATATCCACATCATTGTCCTACCTCATGATGCCATCTGTTTTGTGAAGTGCACCAGTCCCTCCTGCAGCAAAGCACCCCCACAACAGGATGCTGCCACCCCCATGCTTCACGCTTGGGATGGTGTTCTTCGGCTTGCAAGCCTCCCTTTTCCTCCAAACAACAATGGTCATTATGGCCAAACAGTTCTATTTTTGTTTCATCAGACCAGAGGACATTCTCCAAAAAGTATGATCTTTGTCCCCATGTGCAGTTGCAAACT
>NC_056433.1:5932146-6009646 GCF_018296145.1 Oncorhynchus tshawytscha | reverse complement strand
GGTTTACATTTCGTCAGTTTATAATCATCTGCCGGGTATTTCAACAGTCCAGAAGTGGCAACATTAGCACCCCACTCCAAACTGTAGAGGGTAGCCTCTCGGTCAGAGAGCCAATTGGTTAAATACGGTAGGTAAGACTGAGGTTGACACGTGTCAAACAGTGTCAGTGGACTGGCACGACTCTGACACCTCACAACTTAACTTTTGACCTCTCAACCTCCATGGCAACACCAGACAGGTCAGGAAGTAAAAATAAATTAAGAACTCACAGGCCCGGGGGCTCTGTTATTTTAATTGAAGAAAAAAAATCTGCCTTTTAAAAACGCATTTCATGTGATTCTACATCTTTTACAGAAGACATTAGCTCAGGCCTGGGCAAATATTTTCCATGAAGGCCCACATTTTAATATATTTTTGCCATCGTGGGCCAGAATCATATTAAAACTCACCGTTCAAAGCACGTAGTTTCTTCCGCTCGTCATCTGATAGGGAACAGACTAGTAGTGTCGGAAGGTCATCTGATTGCGAACAGACTAGTAGTGTCGGAAGGTCATCTGATTGCGAACAGACTAGTAGTGTCAGAAGGTCATCTGATAGGGTACAGACTAGTAGTGTCAGAAGGTCATCTGATAGGGAACAGACTAGTAGTGTCAGAAGGTCATCTGATTGGGAACAGACTAGTAATGTCAGAAGGTCATCTGATAGGGAACAGACTAGTAGTGTCGGGAGGTCATCTGATAGGGAACAGACTAGTAGTGTCAGAAGGTCATCTGATAGGGAACAGAAGGACTAGTAGTGTCAGAAGGTCATCTGATAGGGAACAGACTAGTAGTGTCAGAAGGTCATCTGATAGGGAACAGACTAGTAGTGTCAGAAGGTCATCTGATAGGGAACAGACTAGTAGTGTCAGAAGGTCATCTGATTGCGAACAGACTAGTAGTGTCAGAAGGAAATCTGATAGGGAACAGACTAGTAGTGTCAGAAGGTCATCTGATTGCGAACAGACTAGTAGTGTCAGAAGGTCATCTGATAGGGAACAGACTAGTAGTGTCGGGAGGTCATCTGATAGGGAACAGACTAGTAGTGTCAGAAGGTCATCTGATAGGGAACAGACTAGTAGTGTCAGAAGGTCATCTGATAGGGAACAGACTAGTAGTGTCAGAAGGTCATCTGATAGGGAACAGACTAGTAGTGTCAGAAGGTCATCTGATAGGGAACAGACTAGTAGTGTCAGAAGGTCATCTGATAGGGAACAGACTAGTAGTGTCGGGAGGTCATCTGATAGGGAACAGACTAGTAGTGTCAGAAGGTCATCTGATAGGGAACAGACTAGTAGTGTCAGAAGGTCATCTGATAGGGAACAGACTAGTAGTGTCAGAAGGTCATCTGATAGGGAACAGACTAGTAGTGTCGGGAGGTCATCTGATAGGGAACAGACTAGTAGTGTCAGAAGGTCATCTGATAGGGAACAGACTAGTAGTGTCAGAAGTTCATCTGATAGGGAACAGACTAGTAGTGTCAGAAGGTCATCTGATAGGGAACAGACTAGTAGTGTCGGGAGGTCATCTGATAGGGAACAGACTAGTAGTGTCAGAAGGTCATCTGATAGGGAACAGACTAGTAGTGTCAGAAGGTCATCTGATAGGGAACAGACTAGTAGTGTCAGAAGGTCATCTGATAGGGAACAGACTAGTAGTGTCAGAAGGTCATCTGATAGGGAACAGACTAGTAGTGTCAGAAGGTGGGTGAGATTGTTGTCTTCTACTTGGTGGGTCAGGAGGAGTCATTTTCCCTTTAAGACTTTGACAAGGCTGTACAGCTGATGTGCGAAAAGGCCCTTCCCTTGTAGTTTGGAATTCAGTTCATTCATGAGGGCCATGATGTCCACGGTGAAGGCAAAATCAGCCAAACATTATTTTTCTTGCAGTTGAGGGAAATCCACATATTTTCTTTTCATTTGCAAAAACTCAGCAATCTCCGACTTCAGGTCCCACAACTCAGCCATCTCAACATTTGTGTGGTAGGGGAATTCTGCATGACCCGACTTGTCTCACTCCCTTCCAACAGTTTGTGTGGTAGGGGAATTCTGCATGACCCGACTTGTCTCACTCCCTTCCAACAGTTTGTGTTGTCTCACTTGTCTCCTCTTCCAACAGTTTGTGTGGTAGGGGAATTCTGCATGACCAGACTTGTCTCACTCTCTTCCAACAGTTTGTGTGTTAGGGGAATTCTGCATGACCAGACTTGACTGACCAGACTTGTCTCACTCTCTTCCAACAGTTTGTGTGGTAGGGGAATTCTGCATTCTGCATGACCAGACTTGTCTCACAGACTTGTCTCACTCTCTTCCAACAGTTTGTGTGGTAGGGGAATCTCTGCATGACCCGACTTGTCTCACTCTCTTCCAACAGTTTGTGTGGTAGGGGAATTCTGCATGACCCGACTTGTCTCACTCTCTTCCAACAGTTTGTGTGGTAGGGGAATTCTGCATGACCAGACTTGTCTCACTCTCTTCCAACAGTTTGTGTGGTAGGGGAATTCTGCATGACCACTTGACTCTCTTCCAACTTGTAGGGGAATTCTGCATGACCAGACTTGTCTCACTCTCTTCCAACAGTTTGTGTGGTAGGGGAATTCTGCATGACCAGACTTGTCTCACTCTCTTCCAACAGTTTGTGTGTTAGGGAATTCTGCATGACCCGACTTGTCTCACTCTCTTCCAACAGTTTGTGTGGTAGGGGAATTCTGCATGACCAGACTTGTCTCACTCTCTTCCAACAGTTTGTGTGGTAGGGGAATTCTGCATGACCGACTTGTCTCACTCTCTTCCAACACTTGTCTCACTCTCTTCCAACAGTTTGTGTGGTAGGGGAATTCTGCATGACCCGACTTGTCTCACTCTCTTCCAACAGTTTGTGTGGTAGGGGAATTCTGCATGACCAGACTTGTCTCACTCTCTTCCAACAGTTTGTGTGGTAGGGGAATTCTGCATGACCAGACTTGTCTCACTCTCTTCCAACAGTTTGTGTGGTAGGGGAATTCTGCATGACCCGACTTGTCTCACTCTCTTCCAACAGTTTGTGTGGTAGGGGAATTCTGCATGACCAGACTTGTCTCACTCTCTTCCAACAGTTTGTGTGGTAGGGGAATTCTGCATGACCCGACTTGTCTCACTCTCTTCCAACAGTGAGACAAGGATTTTGCTTTCATGAAGTTTACCGCTTTAGTGACTTTATCCACAACATGGCTCATTTTCAGAACACATTTACAGAGCACCTCTTGATGATTAATGCAATGCAGGAAAATAATTTTCTGATCTGGGTTCAGTTCAGCTACTTGACCTTGTATCCTTTTCAAAAGGCCATTTTTTTTCCCTGTCAAGTTTGGGCACCCATCAGTGGATAACTTCTCAAAACTCTGCCACACACTTCTTATCCTCCTCCAATAAGTTCCCTGTGGTTGTGCTCTTCATTGACTGCACTGAAGCAAGCTCCTCTGTCATTTTTAATTCTGGAGTTATGCCTCGTAAGAATATCAACAACTGCGCTGTGTCACTGCTCTCATCCAGGGCCAAGGAGAAACAGGTAAAATCCTTTACTTTGTCTTTCAACTGTTGTTCCATATTCTCTGCCATGTCCTCAACAATTTGTGTCAATGTTTGTCTTGACAGGGAAACATTGTCAAACAGCTCTTTCTTTAATGAATTCACCCTCAGCTATGCTTAGTAATTTTTGTGGGACAGTTTATTTTATTTTTTACTTTTATTTAACTAGGCAAGTCAGTTAAGAACAAATTCATATTTTCAATGAGGGCCTAGGAACAGTGGGTTAACTGCCTGTTCAGGGGCAGAACAACAGATTTGTACCTTGTCAGCTCGGGGGTTTGAACTTGCAACCTTCCGGTTACTAGTCCAACTCTCTAACCACTAGGCTACCCTGCCTTTGCCACCAGTACACACCCTTGACGCCAGTGCTGCTTTAGCTGAATCTTTTTTAATATCACTCAGTTGACTGAAATGAGTGGCTGCTCTGACTAACAAACTCTATTCAAACAAACAACAGCCCAGGCCAATGAAGCGAAATAAAGATTGTTCGATATTATAAGAGAATGTGTATATATATCTACAGCAGGCTATTAAATTTAATGTCCAGTGGCTCACTGACTCACCTAATGACGAAGATGAAACCATAGGCTAATACGCACGGTGATGGCCGATGAGCTCATTGTGGCAGTAGCCTGTCTCAAGATGAGCTACTCTGAAAAAAAATCCTGCTGTTGGCAAAAATGTTGTTGCAAAAAAAATATTATATTTGTTCTACTCTTGTGTCTTCAGCAGTGGGCATTTGCATTCCAAACTTTATGTTTTTCCTGTGATTGAATTTTGAAAATCTACAAAAAGGCAAACCGACAGCTGCAACAATAGACTGTAAACAACTGTAATAATAGAATCCATAGATGGCAGTTCCCATTCAAGTCAGGAATGGGTATCCATTGCTAGTGTACCCACGTAACAGTCAAATTGTCAGGGAAAAGAGGTTCCAAATTCCTTCTACGGGTTATATGTCTCTAATCCATAGAAGCTATACATCTGACGTTCATGCTGCCCAATCCTTCACAACTGTAGGCATACAGGTAACTGCCAAAATAAAGGAAACACTTCAGTAAACGAGGGATACAAAGTATATGGTGTATGGTGTTGGGGTGCGTTTTCGTGACATGATTTAGGTCTACTTGTAGGATCTATGCCAAGGCACATTGAAGCTGTTCTGGCAGCTCGTGGTGGCCCAACATCCTTTCAAGACACGTTATGTTGGTGTTTCCTTTATTTTGGCAAATATCTGAATGTGATTGTGATAAAACTGAATCATTGATCCTCGGTGGCTAAAGCATGCTCTCTGGTGTATTTTGAACATTGAGAGCGGGCTCCTGTGGCTGGATAAAAAATGATGATAATAATACCCCCCCCCAAAAAATGTGATGTTTTGAATCTTGGGGCCCTATGGGCTGGGGCCCAGCCCCTGACTCACACAATTGACCAGTCACATTTATTTATTATGCATTTTTAAATGATTTAAAACCATTTTTTCCAATAACCAGTTACCCAATCAAAGCAGGGTCCCCCAGTTACCCCCCACCTCCTCTCCTCCCCCATCTGATGATTAGCAGAGCAGCATAGACTATATACTGTATCTACTAAATACTGTATCTACTATATACTGTATAGACTATATACTGCATCTACTAAATACTGCATAGACTATATACTGTATCTACTAAATACTGTATCTACTATATACTGTATAGACTATATACTGCATCTACTAAATACTGTATAGACTATATACTGCATCTACTAAATACTGTATCTACTAAATACTGTAACTACTATATACTGTATCTACTACATACTGTATCTACTAAATACTGTATAGACTATATACTGTATCTACTATATACTGTATAGACTATATACTGCATCTACTAAATACTGTATCTACTAAATACTGTAACTACTATATACTGTATCTACTACATACTGTATCTACTAAATACTGTATAGACTATATACTGTATCTACTATATACTGCATAGACTATATACTGTATAGACTATATACTGTATCTACTAAATACTGTATAGACTATATACTGTATAGACTATATACTGCATCTACTAAATACTGTATAGACTATATACTGCATCTACTAAATACTGTATAGACTATATACTGTATAGACTATATACTGCATCTACTAAATACTGTATAGACTATATACTGCATCTACTAAATACTGTATAGACTATATACTGTATAGACTATATACTGTATCTACTAAATACTGTATAGACTATATACTGCATCTACTATATACTGTAACTACTAAATACTGTATAGACTATATACTGTATAGACTATATACTGTATCTACTAAATACTGTATAGACTATATACTGTATAGACTATATACTGTATCTACTAAATACTGTATAGACTATATACTGTATAGACTATATACTGCATCTACTAAATACTGTATAGACTATATACTGTATAGACTATATACTGTATCTACTAAATACTGTATAGACTATATACTGCATCTACTATATACTGTAACTACTAAATACTGTATAGACTATATACTGTAACTACTAAATACTGTATAGACTATATACTGTATAGACTATATACTGTATCTACTATATACTGTATAGACTATATACTGTATCTACTAAATACTGTATAGACTATATACTGTATAGACTATATACTGTATCTACTAAATACTGTATAGACTATATACTGCATCTACTATATACTGTAACTACTAAATACTGTATCTACTAAATACTGTATCTACTAAATACTGTATCTATTAAATACTGTATCTACTACATACTGTAGAGACTAAATACTGTATCTACTATACACTGTATCTACTAAATACTGTATAGACTAAAAACTGTATCTATTGTATACATATACTGTATCTACATATACTGTATAGACTATATGTACGTAACTACTATATACTGTATCAACTATATACTGTATAGACTTAATACTGCGTCTATGATATACTGTATCTACTAATATACTGTATTTACCAAAAACTGTATAGACTATATACTGTATCTACTAATATACTGTATTTACCAAAAACTGTATAGACTATATACTGTATCTACTAATATACTGTATTTACCAAAAACTGTATAGACTATATACTGTATCTACTAATATACTGTATTTACCAAAAACTGTATAGACTATATACTGTATCTACTATATACTGTATAGACAAAATATTGTATCTACTATATACTGTATCTACTATATACTGTATTTACCAAAAACTGTATAGACTATATACTGTATCTACTATATACTGTATAGACAAAATATTGTATCTACTATATACTGTATCTACTATATACTGTATTTACCAAAAACTGTATAGACTATATACTGTATCTACTATATACTGTATCTACTATATACTGTATCTACTATGTACTGTATCTACTAATATACTGTATTTACCAAAAACTGTATAGACTATATACTGTATTTACCAAAAACCGTATAGACTATATACTGTATCTACTAATATACTGTATTTACCAAAAACTGTATAGACTATATACTGTATCTACTATATACTGTATCTACTATATACTGTATCTACTATATACTGCATCTACTATATACTGTATAGACTATATACTGTATCTACTATATACTGTATAGACTATGTACTGTATCTACTATATACTGTATCTACTATATACTGTATTTACCAAAAACTGTATAGACTATATACTGTATCTACTATATACTGTATAGACTATATACTGTATCTACTAAATACTGTATCTACTAATATACTGTATAGACTAAAACTGTATAGACTAAATACTGTATAGACTATATACTGTATCTACTAAATACTGTATAGACTATATACTGTATCTACTATATACTGTATCTACTAAATACTGTATAGACTATATACTGTATAGACTATATACTGTATCTACTAAATACTGTATAGACTATATACTGTATAGACTATATACTGTATCTACTAAATACTGTATAGACTATATACTGTATAGACTATATACTGTATCTACTAAATACTGTATAGACTATATACTGTATAGACTATATACTGTATCTACTAAATACTGTATAGACTATATACTGTATAGACTATATACTGTCTCTACTAAATACTGTATAGACTATATACTGCATCTACTATATACTGTAACTACTAAATACTGTATAGACTATATACTGTAACTACTAAATACTGTATAGACTATATACTGTATCTACTATATACTGTAACTACTAAATACTGTATAGACTATATACTGTATAGACTATATACTGTATCTACTAAATACTGTATAGACTATATACTGTATAGACTATATACTGTATCTACTAAATACTGTATAGACTATATACTGCATCTACTATATACTGTAACTACTAAATACTGTATCTACTATACACTGTATGGACTATAGACTATAACTAGTATATACTGAATCTACTATATACTGTTTAGACTAAATACTGTATATATTATATACTGAATCTACTATATACTGTTTAGACTAAATACTGTATCTATTATATACTGTATCTACTATATACTGTATCTACTATATACTGTATAGTCGAAATACTGTATCTACTATATACTGTATCTACTATATACTGTATAGACTAAATACTGACGTCTATGATATACTGTATCTACTAATATACTGTATTTACCAAAAACTGTATAGACTATATACTGTATCTACTAATATACTGTATTTACCATCTAATAACTGTATCTACTAAGTACTGTATCTACTATCTACTTCATCTACTATATACTGTATCTACTAAATACTGTATCTACTAAATACTGTATCTACTAAGTACTGTATCTACTATCTACTTTATCTACTATAAACTGTATAGACTAATACTGTATCTACTATATACTGTATAGACAAAATATGAGACAGCCTATAGGATCTACTATATACTGTATCTACTATATACTGTATCAAGACAAAGGAGAAAAACTGTATAGACTATATACTGTATCTACTATATACTGTATCTACTATATACTGTATCTACTATGTACTGTATCTACTAATATACTGTATTTACCAAAAACTGTATAGACTATATACTGTATCTACTAATATACTGTATTTACCAAAAACTGTATAGACTATATACTGTATCTACTATATACTGTATCTACTATACTACTGTATCTACTATATACTGTATCTACTATATACTGCATCTAAGCCATAAGACTCCTGAACAGCTCATCAAATGGCTACCCAGACTATTTTCATTGCCCCCCCACCATAATTTGCAAATAAATTCATTAAAAATCCTACAATGTGATTTTCTGGATTTTTTTTTCTCATTTTGTCTGTCATAGTTGAAGTGTACCTATGATGAAAATTACAGGTCTCTCTCATCTTTTTAAGTGGGAGAACTTGCACAATTGGTGGCTGACTAAATACTTTAATGCCCCACTGTATTGTGTATACAGTGTCTTCGGAAAGTATTCAGACCCCTTGACTCCCCCCTCCCCACAAAAAAAAAACAAATTGTGCTTGAGCCTTATTCTAAAATCGATTAAATCATTATTTTTCGTCAGAAATCTACACACAATACCCCATAATGACAAAGAGAAAACAGGTTTTTAGATAATTTTGCAATTTTAATAAATCATTTAAAACAGAAATATATTTTTTTCATAAGTCCCTATGGGTCTAGAAAACTCTCTGAAGGAAAAAGGAAAATGCACACTGCTCTTGATAGTATCACTGATATTTAATAAGCGTACGTATCGGCCTCACGGCCTTCGTCAGAGCTTTTGTGTTTTTTTTGTTTTTTTTGCAGCCTTATGTAGACCTAGCCCCACCCACATCTGTTTCACACATCGAAGGGGGTTGGAGGCAAAGGAAATACAAATAAGTGCTACCAAATACAACAATATGCATTTCCTAGAACTCTCAAAAGCTAGTGGATGTGTTCTAGAACCGAGCATCTTCTCCCAAAAGCTAGTGGATAGTATTCTAGCACCGGGCATCTTCTCCCCAAAGCTAGTGAATGGTGTTCTAGAACCGGGCATCTTCTCCCCAAAGCTAGTGAATGGTGTTCTAGAACCGGGCATCTTCTCCCCAAAGCTAGTGAATGGTGTTCTAGAACCGGGCATCTTCTCCCCAAAGCTAGTTCACATGTGGTGGAGTTATTCTACTATTAAGTTCACATGTGGTGGTGTTATTCTACTCATAAGTTCACATGTGGTGGAGTTATTCTACTCATAAGTTCACATGTGGTGGAGTTATTCTACTATTAAGATCACATGTGGTGGTGTTATTCTACTCATAAGTTCACATGTGGTGGAGTTATTCTACTCATAAGTTCACATGTGCTGGTGTTATTCTGCTCATAAGTTCACATGTGGTGGAGTTATTCTACTCATAAGTTCACATGTGGTGGTGTTATTCTACTCATAAGTTCACATGTGGTGGTGTTATTCTGCTCATAAGTTCACATGTGGTGGTGTTATTCTACTCATAAGTTCACATGTGGTGGTGTTATTCTGCTCATAAGTTCACATGTGGTGGAGTTATTCTACTCATAAGTTCACATGTGGTGGTGTTATTCTGCTCATAAGTTCACATGTGGTGGTGTTATTCTACTCATAAGTTCACATGTGCTGGTGTTATTCTGCTCATAAGTTCACATGTGGTGGAGTTATTCTGCTCATAAGTTCACATGTGGTGGTGTTATTCTGCTCATAAGTTCACATGTGGTGGTGTTATTCTGCTCATAAGTTCACATGTGGTGGTGTTATTCTGCTCATAAGTTCACATGTGGTGGTGTTATTCTGCTCTAACCGTTGGAGGAGGTCCTGTGAAAAGAACAGAGAAGGTAGCGCTTCACATCTCCTTTTTCAACCTTTCTAACTTGCTAAAATTAGCGCTGTCAGAGTTCATCAGTTACCTCAAGTCAACTTTTTGTAAGTTTAGTGCACACATTTTTTTTCCCATCGCTTTGTGGGAAAGCGTTCCAAATACACTTTAAACATCGAAAATACATTGAAACAACAACGCCACGCCAAAACAAGTTGACTTTGAGGTTAAATAAAGTGTCTTTATCAATTTACCTGATTTGCTAACCATTACTTAGGACAAAATAAAAATATTCTTGCAATATTCTTGTAATGGTTTTCAGCTCAAATTGTTCCAATTATGAATTTGCGATAAATCGTGATAAAACACAGGAAATTCTGTGATCATCGTTTGTCAGCCATAGTTGGCATTAAAATATGAAAATGCACATGTGAAAGTGTAGCATACATTTGTTGTTCATGGTTGGTCATGGTCACGTGATGAGGTAGCCACGCCTGTGAATTAGTGTTGCCCCTGTTGGTCGATTGGTGAAGACGTTGGCTTCTCCTGTGTGACACTCGGGTTTTTAATCCCGCCAGTTAAAAAGCCACACGTGTAAAACATTTTATGTCAAATGTTGGGAAACCATGTCTGAGTCATGTGAAAAAAATCTATGTGAAACTTCACGTGTGTGAAAACATTTTTTGTGACATTTTTTGGGGATCCAAAACCCACCTGTTGTTTCCACTGTTTTTTTTTTGCAAGGGATATCATCTCCTTGAGGAGAATGAGCTGGCCAATGAGCGATCTAAAGGATGATGAGCTGGCCAATCAGCGGTCTAAAGGATGATGATCTGGCCAATCAGAGGTCTACTGGCATTCATATTTGGTATGACTGGTATATGCCCACACCATTCTGTTGTTGGGATACGCCAACACCGTTCAACACAACAAATGTATTTTTATTTAATTTAATTAAAACAGTTTGTAAGGAAAACTTTTTCACTCATATTGTTAAATTAAGTAATTATATGTAATATTTTATAGAAATCTGGAAACACTGGGCAGATACTTTAACCTGAACCATTGCAGATGATCCAAAATGGCCGACTCTTTGCCTACCTATCACCTATTACCTTAGTGCCAGCATCTGGGCAGAAGTGAATCATATTATTACTGACATCTTCCATGGAGAAGAAGGAACCACAGAGCCAATATATTCATTAAAGATAACACATGGATTTGTTTTAAGATGGTCAGTTAGCTGTTTGATTTAGAATTGTAGGACCAATGTATGTATAAAAAAATAAAAATAGTCTTTATTACTACAGCCACTAGAAATGCATCGAATAACACATTCATAAATGGCAAAAAATACATGAAATCCTTAAATCATAAGGAATAAGGTTTTTAAGTGTCTGTCATATATTTAGGAGATTTTTCAAGAAATATTTTTGTTTTTTGTAGACATGTTTAATCCCTTTTTTTGTTTTGGCACAAAACTACCTCCACACGTCCACTCATTTGTATGAGTTACCTTCAGACAGTTGTGGGGGTCGTAAAGCAAAACGGAGACCGCCATCGTGCTCGTGGGAGTCTCCCCTTTCCATAGTAGGGTTATATTAGTTTGTAGCTCAAAGGGCTCGGACGCTACAGACAGAAGTTGGCACATCGGCGGTACCAACTTCAGACGGGTCCCTTTGGGGCTCTTGGTGGTCGTAAAGCGAAGCGGAGAACACTGTAGTCTCATCTTTCCACAGAGTGGTCATATTAGGCCAAACCGTTCAGACGCTACAGACATTTTCGTGTGAAGAACGATTTCCTGGTCTCCGCTGTCCACCACAGGAAGGCCGACATAGAAAGACGCGGTAGATTGAAACTCGTTTAAAGGGACAGATTCTTTTGTGGATTGTATTATTATGTTAATTAGATTGATTGCATCATTTTTTAAAAATCTTTATTTAACTAGGCGAGTCAGTTATTAAGAACAAATTCTTATTTACAATGATGGCCTAGGAACAGTGAGGGTTAACTGCCTTGTTCAGGGGGCAGAACGACAGATTTTTACCTTGTCAGCTCGGAGGATTCGATCTAGCAACCTTTTGGTTACTGGCCCAACGCTCTAACCACTTGTCTACCAGCCTCCTCAATAAACTCTAAAGATTTTTTTTAATCATTCCATGACCAGAAATCAACTCAAATGTGCTTTTACGCAAAGGGAAAATCACCCGAGTTAATGTAGTAACATAGTCAAACGATTAACTAGTGACATGTTACCTTGGAGGAGGCAGTAGCACGTAGGATAAGGCTCTGTGCTGGTCTAACTTATTACTTCTTAGAGATATCAAAGATTTCAAGATATCCACGGCCCATAATAGCAATGGTATAAAAAAATATAAAAAATTGCCATAGAAATGATACTACGGCTTGTACGTTCATACCTCTGCAAAATTATAGCTGTATAAGTGTGGCTCGAGGCAAAACTGCTCAAAGTATTGGAAGTAGCACATATTTCTTAAGATTAGTCGTGGCTAACTTTAATGTTGCAGATTTGAATTTGAAAGTAAAGCGGAGGGGAGTAGAGAGGATCCCGGGGGACCCAAACCCAAGACTCTCTGTATAACATGCTAATGGAGAACTAATAGAAGGAATGTTATGTGTTTCAGAGGGACTCTTCTATGGACCGAGAGAGAGCAAGGCTTTCTGATGTTATTGTGTTTGACTGCTGCCGCATTGGGGTGTCAGTGGACTTGGATACACCAGGCTTTCAAGTTCAGCGCGCACACACACACACACACACACACACACACACACACACACACACACACACACACACACACACACACACACACACACACACACCATCCAAGCTAAGGTATTTTCCAATCAAACATTTTGCATTTCAAACAAGCGTAGTTGCCAAGGGCAGTATAGGAGTTTGGAGTGTGGCCTCAGGATTCCCAGAAGACACCTGTGCAATTTCCACATCATCAGTCTAGAGTAGAACGGTAGAGTAGATCGCTCACATACTTGTACATGCTGTCAGACTGAAAATTCAGATTTTTATTTCTGCATGGTCACTGGGTAGTACAATGCACAGCCAGGCTAGAGGATGTCGGGTAAGGACAGATGGAAAAGTAAGACAGAGGTGAGTGGTAGGGGCCGGCTAGGCTACATGGTCCTGTAAGCTACTCTGTTGTTGGTAAGACTGGTGGTGTGGCTGAGGTGTTATTAATCCACGCTACGTGTGGCTGAGCGGCCCTCCACATCACCTCAGACACACAGACAGACGGACGAACAGAGATGGAAAAGGGACGGGCAGCCTGGGAGAAGTGGGAGCGACCCACAGCAGAGGGCTGCCTGGGAGAAGTGGGAGCGACCCACAGCAGAGGGCTGCCTGGGAGAAGTGGGAGCGACCCACAGCAGAGGGCTGCCTGGGAGAAGTGGGAGCAACCCACAGCAGAGGGCTGTCTGGGAGAAGTGGGAGCAACCCTCCACATCACCTCAGACACACAAACAGACGGACGAACAGAGATGGAAAAGGGACGGGCAGCCTGGGAGAAGTGGGAGCGACCCACAGCAGAGGACAGCCTGGGAGAAGCCCCCCCCTTGGGTTGTGCCATGGCGGAGATCTTTGTGGGCTATACTCGGCCCTGTCTCAGGATGGTAAGTTGGTGGTTGAAGATATCCCTCTAGTGGTGTGGGGGCTGTGCTTTGGCAAAGTGGGTGGGGTTATATCCTTCCTGTTTGGCCCTGTCCGGGGGTGTCCTCGGATGGGTCCACAGTGTCTCCTGACCCCTCCTGTCTCAGCCTCCAGTATTTATGCTGCAGTAGTTTATGTGTCGGGGGCTAGGGTCAGTTTGTTATATCTGGAGTACTTCTCCTGTCCTATTCGGTGTCCTGTGTGAATCTAAGTGTGCGTTCTCTAATTCTCTCCTTCTCTCTCTCCTTGAAATCAGCCCTTGCCTTAACAGGAAGCCATGTAGAGAGGCACTGGAGTAATATGATCACATTTTGGGGTTCTAGTCAGGATTCCAGCAAGATTCTAGAAGCCATATTTAGCACCAACTGACGTTTATTTAAAGCTAGGTAGGGAGAGTAGAGCATTGCAGTAGTGTAATCTAGAAGTGAAAAATACATGAAATAGCTTTTCTGCATAATTTTGCAACAAAAAAGTTTCTAAAAAAGTATTACAACGTATGCACTCAGTACTGTTAAGTCTCTCTGCATAAGAGAGTCTGCTAAATGACTAAAATGTTTTTTTAAAATTTAAATGGCATAGGCAAGATGCAGTAGATGGTATTGAGTGCAGTATATACATATGAGATGAGTATGTAAACAAAGTGGCATAGTTTAAAGTGGCTAGTGATACATGTATTACATAAAAATGCAGTAGATGATATAGACCAGAGGAAAGAGTGCCTCCTACTGGCCCTCCAACACCACTTCAAATCAAATCAAATCAAATTGTATTTGTCACATACACATGGTTAGCAGATGTTAATGCGAGTGCAGAGAAATGCTTGTGCTTCTAGTTCCGACAATGCAGTAATATCTAACAAGTAATCTAACCTAACAATTTCACAACTACCTTGTACACACAAGTGTAAAGGAATGAATGAATGAGCGATGGCCGAACGGCATAGGCAAGATGCAGTAGATGGTATCGAGTACAGTATTTACATATGAGATGAGTAATGTAGGGTATGTAAACATTATATAAAGTGGCATTGTTTAAGTGACTAGTGATACATTTATTACAGCAATTTTTCATTATTAAAGTGGCTAAAGATGAGTCAGTATGTTGGCAGCAGCCACTCAATGTTAGTGATGGCAGTTTAACAGTCTGATGGCCTTGAGATAGAAGCTGTTTTTCAGTCTCTCGGTCCCAGCTTTGATGCACCTGTACTGACCTCTCCTTCTGGATGGTAGCAGGGTGAACAGGCAGTGGCTCAGGTGGTTGTTGTCCTTGATGATCTTTTTGGCCTTCCTGTGACATCGGGTGGTGTAGGTGTCCTGGAGGGCAGGTAGTTTGCCCCCGGTGATGCGTTGTGCAGACCTCACTACACTCTGGAGAGCCTTACGGTTGTGGGCGGAGCAGTTGCCGTACCAGGCGGTGATACAGCCCGCCAGGATGCTCTCGATTGTGCATCTGTAAAAGTATGTGAGTGTTTTTGGTGACAAGCTGAATTTCTTCAGCCCCCTGAGGTTGAAGAGGCGCTGCTGTGCCTTCTTCACCACGTTGTCTGTGTGAGTGGACCAATTCAGTTTGTCTGTGATGTGTATGCCGAGGAACTTAAAACTTTCCACCCTCTCCACTACTGTTCCATCGATGTGGATAGGGGGGTGTTCCCTCTGTTCTTTCCTAAAGTCCACGATCATCTCCTTTGTTTTGTTGACGTTGAGTGTGAGGTTAATTTCCACACTCCGAGGGCCCTCACCTCCTCCCTGTAGGCCGTCTCGTTGTTGTTGGTAATCAAGCCTACCACTGTAGTGTCGTCTGCAAACTTGATGATTGAGTTGGACGCTTGCATGGCCACGCAGTCATGGGTGAACAGGGAGTACAGGAGAGGGCTCAGAACGCCCCCTTGTGGGGCACCAGTGTTGAGGATCAGCGGGGTGGAGATGTTGTTACCTACCCTCACCACCTGGGGGCGGCTCGTCAGGAAGTCCAGGACCCAGTTGCACATGGCGAGTTCGAGACCCAGGGTCTCAAGGTTAATGATGAATTTGGAGGGTACTATGGTGTTAAATGCTGAGCTGTAGTCGATGAACAGCATTCTCATGTAGGTAATCTTCTTGTCCAGATGGGTTAGGGCAGTGCGTAGTGTGATTGGACCTATTGAGGCGGTAAGCAAATTGGAGTGGGTCTAGGGTGTCAGGTAGGGTGGAGGTGATATGGTCCTTGAGTAGTCTCTCAAAGCACTTCATGATGACAGAAGTAAGTGCTACAGTAGTCATTTAGCTCAGTTACCTTCGCTTTCTTGGGAACAGGAACAATGGTGGCCCTCTTGAAACATGTGGGAACAGCAGCCCGGGAAAAGGATTGATTGAATATGTCCGTAAACACACCAGACAGCTGGTCCGCGCATGCTCTGAGGACGCGGCTTGGGATGCTGTCTGGGCCGGCAGCCTTGCGAGGATTAACACGTTTAAATGTTTTACTCACGTCGGCTGCAGTGAAGAAGAGCACGCAGGTTTTGGTAGTGGGCCGTGTCAGTGCCACTGTATTGTCCTCAAAGCGAGCAAAGAAGTTGTTTAGTTTCTCTGGGAGCAAGATATCGTGTTCTGTGACGGGGCTGGTTTTCCTTTTGTAGTCCGTGATTGACTGTAGACTGTAGACCCTGCCACATACCTCTCGTGTCTGAGCCATTGAATTGCCACTCTACTTTGTCTCTTCTGTCATGATGTTGGCCAGAGGGTAGGTTTATGACAGTCATAAATACCTCTTCCCCCCTTTTTCCTCTCTCTACCCTACTGATGTTACATTTGCAAACCCCTTGGTTAACGTAGAGATTCTGGGAACATCAGAAGGTGGGGAGAAATTAACTATATTCTGATAATCCGACCAATTGAACATATGCGGTGATACTTAATGAATATGATGTCAGTTCGGTTGTCATCTGAGACATTCTCATCAGTGATATCAGGGAGGGAGCACTGAGAATGAGGAAATGACAGAGGGAATGCTGAGAGACATAAAGAAAGAGGGAGAGATAGAAAGAGAGAGAAGGCCGAAAGAGAGCGAGCTAGAGTGAGAGAGAGAGAGAGAGAGAGAGAGAGAGAGAGAGAAATAACTAAATGAATTAATAAAGGAGAGCGAGAAAATAAGGAAAATAAATGGGTTTCCTGTTACTGTAGATCCCATGTACACTGAGTGGACAAAATATTAAGAACACCTTAAGAACATTTCCATGGCACAGACTAACCAGCTGAATCCAGGTGACCTATGACCCCTTATTGATGTCACTTGTTAAATCCACTTCTATCAGTTTAGATGAAGGGGAGGAGACAGGTTAAATCTGGATTTTTAAACCTTGAGACAATTAAGACATGGAGTGTGTAGGTGTGTCCATTCATAGGGTGAATGGGCAAGACAATAGATTTAAGGGCCTTTGAACAGGGTATTGTAGTAGGTGCCAGGTGTACCGGTTTGTGTCAAGAACGGCAATGCTGCTGGGTTTTTCATGCTCCAACAGTTTCCTGTGTTTATCAAGGATGGTCCGTCACCCAAAGGACATTCGGCCATCTTGACACAACTGTAGGAAGGATTGGAGCCAACACGGTCCAGCATCCCTGTGGAACGCTTTCGACACCTTGTAGAGTCCACGACCCGACGAATTGAAGCTGTTCTAAGGGTAAAAATGAGGTGCAACTCAACATTAGTTTCTTAACTTTGCATTTCATGTATACTGTTCCATTATGTATTAATTGGTAATAAGATTCCCTCCTAACTAACACATTATTTCCCTCCAGACACTGACATAGACAGAACACATTCTTTCCCTCCAGACACTGACATAGACAGAACACATTCTTTCCCTCCAGACACTGACATAGACAGATCACATTATTTCCCTCCAGACACTGATATAGACAGAACACATTCTTTCCCTCCAGACACTGAAATAGACAGAACACATTCTTTCCCTCCAGACTCTGACATATCACATTCTTTCCCTCCAGACACTGACATAGACAGAACACATTATTTCCCTCCAGACACTGACATATCACATTCTTTCCCTCCAGACACTGACATAGACAGAACACATTCTTTCCCTCCAGACACTGACATAGACAGAACACATTATTTCCCTCCAGACACTGACATATCACATTCTTTCCCTCCAGACACTGACATATCACATTCTTTCCCTCCAGACACTGACATATCACATTCTTTCACTCCAGACACTGACATAGACAGAACACATTATTTCCCTCCAGACACTGAAATAGACAGAACACATTATTTCCCTCCAGACACTGAAATTGACAGAACACATTATTTCCCTCCAGACACTGACATATCACATTCTTTCCCTCCAGACACTGACATAGACAGAACACATTCTTTCCCCCCAGACACTGACATATCACATTATTTCCCTCCAGAAACTGACATAGACAGAACACATTATTTCCCTCCAGACACTGACATAGACAGAACACGTTATTTCCCTCCAGACACTGACATAGACAGAACACATTATTACCCTCCAGACACTGACATATCACATTCTTTCCCTCCAGACACTGACATAGACAGAACACATTATTTCCCTCCAGACACTGACATAGACATATCACATTCTTTCCCTCCAGACACTGACATAGACAGAACACATTATTTCCCTCCAGACACTGACATATCACATTCTTTCCCTCCAGACACTGACATAGACAGAACACATTATTTCCCTCCAGACACTGACATAGACATATCACATTCTTTCCCTCCAGACACTGACATATCACATTCTTTCCCTCCAGACACTGACATAGACAGAACACATTATTTCCCTCCAGACACTGACATATCACATTCTTTCCCTCCAGACACTGACATAGACAGAACACATTATTTCCCTCCAGACACTGACATAGACATATCACATTCTTTCCCTCCAGACACTGACATATCACATTCTTTCCCTCCAGACACTGACATAGACAGAACACATTATTTCCCTCCAGACACTGAAATAGACAGAACACATTATTTCCCTCCAGACACTGAAATTGACAGAACACATTATTTCCCTCCAGACACTGACATATCACATTCTTTCCCTCCAGACACTGACATAGACAGAACACATTCTTTCCCTCCAGACACTGACATATCACATTATTTCCCTCCAGAAACTGACATAGACAGAACACGTTATTTCCCTCCAGACACTGACATAGACAGATCACATTATTACCCTCCAGACACTGAAATAGACATATCACATTATTTCCCTCCAGACACTGACATATCACATTCTTTCCCTCCAGACACTGACATAGACAGAACACATTATTTCCCTCCAGACACTGAAATAGACATATCACATTATTTCCCTCCAGACACTGACATATCACATTCTTTCCCTCCAGACACTGACATAGACAGAACACATTATTTCCCTCCAGACACTGACATATCACATTATTTCCCTCCAGACACTGACATAGACAGAACACATTATTTCCCTCCAGACACTGACATATCACATTCTTTCCCTCCAGACACTGACATAGACAGAACACATTATTTCCCTCCAGACACTGACATATCACATTATTTCCCTCCAGACACTGACATAGACAGAACACATTATTTCCCTCCAGACACTGACATAGACAGAACACGTTATTTCCCTCCAGACACTGACATAGACAGAACACATTATTACCCTCCAGACACTGACATAGACAGAACACATTAATTCCCTCCAGACACTGACATAGACAGAACACGTTATTTCCCTCCAGACACTGACATAGACATATCACATTCTTTCCCTCCAGACACTGACATAGACAGAACACATTATTTCCCTCCAGACACTGAAATAGACATATCACATTCTTTCCCTCCAGACACTGACATATCACATTCTTTCCCTCCAGACACTGACATAGACAGAACACATTATTTCCCTCCAGACACTGACATATCACATTATTTCCCTCCAGACACTGACATAGACAGAACACATTTTGACTTTAGATACACGTAAAGCAAAGTTATGGCATACCTGAAGTCACAATTCAGGATTCAGCTTTAACAAAACAAACTTTGAAGACTTTATGAAGCCATCATAAACAGAAATCATTATTAACCCCTTATTCGATCATTACCTTTACAACAGCACCAATCTGGCATGCAGCAAGGCTGTGTATCGAGCCCTGTGACATTCAAATGTCTCCATGACCTCTCTGCCTCGCTCCAAAATGACATCTGTCCCTGCAACATAAATCATCCCACGAGCTCATCCTCATATGTGTAACAAGATCCTAGGGTGCAACCCAAATGGCACCCTAATCCCTAATAGTGCACACTACTTTTTTACCAGGGCCCTATGGGCATTCCACTATAAAGGGAAAATGCTGCCATTTGAGAAGCCTATTCTAGAGCGTCAGTCAGCAGTATTTCATATTGATCATTGATCAGCTGAGATTGATTCATCCCCTCCTCCTCCTCTTACTCCTCCTCCCACTCCCCCCCATCCTCTCCCTCCACCTCCTCCTCCCCTTTTTTCATCCGCCTCCCTATCCTTGTCCTCCTCCCAATCCTTCTCCTCCTTCTCTTCCTCTCCTCTCCTCTCCTCTTCCACTTCCTCCTCCCATTCATCCTCCTTGCCCTGTTCCTACTCCTCCTCCTCCCACTCCTCCTCTTTTCCCTGTTCCTCCTCCCCCTCCCCGTCCTCCTCCTCCACCCACTCCTTCCCCTGTTCCTCCTCCTCCTCCTCCCCCTTCTCCTCTTCCTCATCCTCTCACTCCTCCTCCACCTCCTCCCACCCTTCCTCCTTCCCCTGTTCCTTTACCTCCTCCTGCCCCTCCCCCTCCTCCTGCCCCTCCTCCTCCTGCTCCTGCTCCTTCCCCTTTTCCTCCTTCTCCTCCTCCTACTCCTCATCCTCCTCCTCCTCCTCCTCCTACTCCTCGTCCTCCTCGTCCTCCTCCTCCTCCTGCCCCTCCTCCTCCTCCTCCTCCTCCTCGTCTCGTCCTCCTCCTCCTCCTCCTCCTCCTCCTCCTCCTCCTCCTCCTCCTCGTCCTCCTCCTCGTCCTCGTCCTCGTCCTCCTCCTCGTCCTCCTCCTCTCCTCCTCCTCCTCCTCCTCCTCGTCCTCCTCCTCCTCCCAAGGCGACGTGAAATCTATCAGGATCATACAGACACTCCTGCTCCTTCCCCTTTTCCTCCTCCTCCTCCTCGTCCTCCTCCTCGTCCTCCTCCTCGTCCTCCTCCTCCTCCCCCTCGTCCCCTCGTCCCCCTCCCCCTCTTCCTTCCTCCTCCTTGTCCTCGTCTTCCTCGTCCTCCTCCTCCTCCTCCTCCTCCTCGTCCTCCTCCTGCCCCTCCTGCCCCTCCTCCTCCTCCTCCTCCGCCTCCTCCTCCTCGTCCTCCTCCTCCTCGTCCTCGTCCTCCTCCTCCTACTCCTCGTCCTCCTCCTCCTGCCCCTCCTCCTCCTCCTCCTCCTCGTCCTCGTCCTCCTCCTTCTCGTCCTCCTCCTCCTCGTCCTCCTCCTTCTCGTCCTCCTCCTCCTCGTCCTCCTCCTCCTCCTCCTCATCCTCCCAAGGCGACGTGTAATCTCATCACACAGACACTCCTGTTCATCTTTTGGCTCCCAGCCCACATGGAATATACACCTTGTGCTGTAATGAGAATAGATGGCAGGTCTCTGATAGATGGTGCTTTGGACAGCCACCACAGTACTCCTCTTCCTCCTCGTCCTCGTCCTCCTCCTCGTCGTCCTCCTCCTCCTCCTCCTCCTCCTCCTCCTCCTCCTCGATGGTGCTTTGGACAGCCACCACAGTACTCCTCTTCTGAATATTTGATTTACTGCGTTCTAATCGATACTTCTGACTTTGGGTGCAGGTACCAGATTAACCAGCAGTGACCTGACCCTGCATGGCAGGTCTCTGGTGCAAGCTGTCACATCACATATCAACTCCAGAGACAGAAGATTGGCTCTCTATCACCAAAAATACAAAGGTCATGGAGGTGGGTCACCTCTACAAAGAATAACCAAAACAAAGACCCACGCAGGTCAACAGTACCTCAAACCTCCAATTCTAACCACCACACTCATCCTCCCAATCTAACACTAGCCTTTATCAACCTTCCAATCCAACACTAGCATTTATCATCGTCCCATAGCCTTTATCATCCTCCCAATTTAAAACTAGCATTTATCATCCTCTCAATCTAACACTAGCCTTTAATATCTTCCCAATCTAGCACTAGCTTATATCATCCTCCCATAGCATGTATCAGACTCCCATAGCATTTATCATCCTCCAAATCTAACACTAGCATTTATCATCCTCGCATAGCATTTATCATCCTTCCAATCTAACAATAGCCTTTATCATCCTCCCATAGCATTTATCATCTTCCCATAGCATTTATCATCTTCCCAATCCAACACTAGCCTTTATCATCCTCTCATAGCATTTATCATCCTTCCAATCTAACACTAGCATTGATCATCCTCCCAATCTAACACTAGCATTGATCATCCTCCCAATCTAACACTAGCATTGATCATCCTCCCAATCTAACACTAGCATTGATCATCCTCCCAATCTAACACTAGCATTGATCATCCTCCCAATCTAACACTAGCATTGATCATCCTCCCAATCTAACACTTTATCCTCCCATAGCATTTATCATCCTCCCATAGCATTTATCATCCTCCCATAGCATTTATCATCTTCCCAATCTAACACTAGCATTTATAATCCTCCCATAGCATTTATCATCCTCCCATAGCATTTATCATCCTCCCATAGCATTTATCATCTTCCCAATCTAACACTAGCCTTTATCATCCTCCCATAGCATTTATCATCCTCCCATAGCATTTATCATCTTCCCAATCTCACACTAGCATTTATCATCCTCCCATAGCATTTATCATCCTCCCATAGCATTTATCATCCTCCCATAGCATGTATCATCTTCCCAATCTCACACTAGGATTTATCGTCCTCCCATAGCATTTATCATCCTCCCATAACATTTATTATCCTCCCATAGCATTTATCATCTTCCCAATCTCACACTAGCATTTATCATCCTCCCAATCTAACACTAGCCTTTATCATCCTCCCAATCTAACGTGAGCCTTTATCCTGTCCAATCTAAGATGGCATAGCAGTCGGATGTGTATTTTGTCTTGTCCCGTGTATGTATTGTTTTCGTATATATTTCGTATATATATTTTAATCTCACTTTCCATCTACAGACTGAATATACTCTCCTGCAACCCGCCTCCCCCAATGTGGTACAGATATGCTATTTTTATACTTTAGAAATGGAACCCTCATCAGAAGCTATCCAGCTAGCTAGTATTCAGTTAGGCACTGCTAGCAGTCCTCACCGTTAACTCGGACATCAGCCAGCCTCAACCCGGTCAATTCCTGCCAGTCTGCACAGCGCGATATCAACCCAGAACATATCGGACTGCCTTTTCTCTACCACATCTCCGGATTCCTACTGCAAGTTCTGAACCTTTACTCTGGATCATCACAGCTAGCTAGCTGCTATCCGAGTGGCTACTCCTGGCTAACGTCTCTGTCCCGAAGCAAGCACCAGTTAGCCTGTAGCTAGTCTCAAGCTAGGCCCATCTCCCGGCCTGCCGAAGAGGTCCACCAGCCAATTCTTGGGCTACAATACCTCTTTTGCCAATTGGCCTGGACCCTTTATTGCCGACACGGAGCCCCATCATGACTGGTCTGCCGACGTAATCGTCCGAGGTGGCTTCAACAGGCTCTTCCGTTGCGACATCGCCAGATGCCCATCTGCTAGCCCTGGCCCGCTAGCTGTCTGAATTGCTGTATCTCCAGCTCGCATAGCGTAGCAGCGACTACGGAATTGGCTCCCTGACTCATCTAGTGCTACTCATTGGACCCTATGATCACTCGGCTACACATGCCTCTCCCTAATGTCAATATGCCTTGTCTATTGCTGTTTTGGTTAGTGATTATTGTCTTATTTCACTGTAGATCCCCCAGCCCTGCCCAATATGCCTAGATAGCCTTTTTGTTCCACCCCCCACACATGCGGTGACCTCACCTGGCTTAACTGGTGCCTCTGGAGACAAAACCTCTCTCATCGTCACTCAATGCCTAGGTTTACCTCCACTGTACTCACATCCTACCATACCCTTGTCTGTACATTATGCTTTGAATCTATTCTTCTGCGCCCTGAAATCTGCTCCTTTCACTCTCTGTTCCGAACGCATTAGACGACCAGTTCTTATAGCCTTTAGCCGTAACCTTATCCTACTCCTCTGTTCCTCTGGTGATGTAGAGGTTAACCCAGGCCTTGCAGCCCCGAGTACCACTCCCATTCCCCAGGCGCTCTAATTTCTTGACTTCTGTAACTGTAAAAGCCTTGGTTTCATGCATGTTGACATTAGAAGCCTCCTCAAGATTGTTTTATTCGCTGCTTTAGCACACTCCGCCAACCCTGATGTCCTAGCCGTATCTGAACCACCAAAAATCCTGACATTTCCATCCGTAACTATAACATCCTCCAACAACTGCCAAATGGGGCAGAGTTGCAATCTACTGCAGAGATAGCCTGCAGAGTTCTGTCATACTTTCCAGGTCTGTGCCCAAACAATTAGAGTTTCTACTTTTAAAAATCCACCTTTCCAGAAACAAGTCTCTCAATGTTTCTGCTTGTTATAGACCCCCTCAGCCCCCAGCTGTGCCCTGGACACCATATGTGAACTGATTGCCCCCCATCTATCTTCAGAGTTAGTACTGTTATGTGACCTAAACTGGGATATGCTTAACACCCCGGCCGTCCTACAATCTAAGCGTGATGCCCTCAATCTCACACAAATTATGAAGGAACCTACCAGGTACAACTCTAAATCTGTAACCATGGGCACCCTCTTAGATATCATCCTGACCAACTTGCCCTCTAAATACACCTCTGCTGTCTTCAACCAGGATCTCAGCGATCACTGCCTCATTGCCTCATTGCCTGTAATGGGTCCGCAGTCAAACGACCATCCCTCATCACTGTCAAAAGCTCCGTAAAACACTTCTGCAAGCAGGCCTTTCTAATCGACCTGGCCAGGGTATCCTGGAAGGATATTGACCTCATCCCGTCAGTAGAAGATGCCTGGTTGCTCTTTAAAAGTTATTTCCTCGCCATCTTAAATAAGCATGCCCCATTCAAAAAATGTAGAACTAAGAACAGATATACAGTGCCTTGCGAAAGTATTCGGCCCCCTTGAACTTTGCGACCTTTTGCCACATTTCAGGCTTCAAACATAAAGATATAAAACTGTATTTTTTTGTGAAGAATCAACAACAAGTGGGACACAATCATGAAGTGGAACGACATTTATTGGATATTTCAAACTTTTTTAACAAATCAAAAACTGAAAAATTGGGCGTGCAAAATTATTCAGCCCCTTTACTTTCAGTGCAGCAAACTCTCTCCAGAAGTTCAGTGAGGATCTCTGAATGATCCAATGTTGACCTAAATGACTAATGATGATAAATACAATCCACCTGTGTGTAATCAAGTCTCCGTATAAATGCACCTGCACTGTGATAGTCTCAGAGGTCCGTTAAAAGCGCAGAGAGCATCATGAAGAACAAGGAACACACCAGGCAGGTCCGAGATACTGTTGTGCAGAAGTTTAAAGCCGGATTTGGATACAAAAAGATTTCCCAAGCTTTAAACATCCCAAGGAGCACTGTGCAAGCGATAATATTGAAATGGAAGGAGTATCAGACCACTGCAAATCTACCAAGACCTGGCCGTCCCTCTAAACTTTCAGCTCATACAAGGAGAAGACTGATCAGAGATGCAGCCAAGAGGCCCATGATCACTCTGGATGAACTGCAGAGATCTACAGCTGAGGTGGGAGATTCTGTCCATAGGACAACAATCAGTCGTATATTGCACAAATCTGGCCTTTATGGAAGAGTGGCAAGAAGAAAGCCATTTCTTAAAGATATCCATAAAAAGTGTTGTTTGCCACAAGCCACCTGGGAGACACACCAAACATGTGGAAGAAGGTGCTCTGGTCAGATGAAACCAAAATGGAACTTTTTGGCAACAATGCAAAACGTTATGTTTGGCGTAAAACCAATACAGCTCATCACCCTGAACACACCATCCCCACTGTCAAACATGGTGGTGGCAGCATCATGGTTTGGGCCTGCTTTTCTTCAGCAGGGACAGGGAAGATGGTTAAAATTGATGGGAAGATGGATGGAGCCAAATACAGGACCATTCTGGAAGAAAACCTGATGGAGTCTGCAAAAGACCTGAGACTGGGACGGAGATTTGTCTTCCAACAAGACAATGATCCAAAACATAAAGCAAAGTCTACAATGGAATGGTTCAAAAATAAACATATCCAGGTGTTAGAATGGCCAAGTCAAAGTCCAGACCTGAATCCAATCGAGAATCTGTGGAAAGAACTGAAGACTGCTGTTCACAAATGCTCTCCATCCAACCTCACTGAGCTCGAGCTGTTTTGCAAGGAGGAATGGGAAAAAATGTCAGTCTCTCGATGTGCAAAACTGATAGAGACATACCCCAAGCGACTTACAGCTGTAATCGCAGCAAAAGGTGGCGCTACAAAGTATTAACTTAAGGGGGCTGAATAATTTTGCACGCCCAATTTTTCAGTTTTTGATTTGTTAAAAAAGTTTGAAATATCCAATAAATGTCGTTCCACTTCATGATTGTGTCCCACTTGTTGTTGATTCTTCACAAAAAAATACAGTTTTATATCTTTATGTTTGAAGCCTGAAATGTGGCAAAAGGTCGCAAAGTTCAAGGGGGCCGAATACTTTCGCAAGGCACTGTAGCCCTTGGTTCACCCCAGACTTGACTGCCCTTGACCGGCACAAAAAAATCCTGTGGCGGTCTGCATTAGCATTGAATAGCCCTCGTGATATGCAACTTTTCAGACGTGTCAGGAACCAAAATACTCAGTCAGTTAGGAAAGCAAAGGCTAGCCTTTTCAAACTGAAATTTGCATCCTGTAGCACTAATTCCAAAAGGTTTTGGGACACTGTAACATCCATGGAGAATAAGATCACCTCCTCCCAGCTGCCCACTGCACTGAGGCTAGGAAACACTGTCAACACTGATAAATCCTGTTCAACCTCTTTCGCATCGTCTGAGATCCCCAGTTTGAAAAGCTGCCGCGGTCATTCCCCTCTTCAAAGGGGAGACACTCTAGAACCAAACTATTACAGACCTATATCTATCCTACCCTGCCTTTCTAAAGTCTTCGAAAGCCAAGTAAATAAACAGATCACCAACCATTTCAAATCCCACCGTACCTTCTCCACTATGCAATCTGGTTTCAGAGCTGGTCACAAGTGCACCTCAGCCAACCTCAAGGTCCTAAACAATATCATAACTGCCATCGATAAAAGACAATACTGTGCACCCGTATTCATCGACCTGGCCAAGGCTTTCAACTCTGTCAATCACCGCATTCTTATCACATTCTTAACCCTAACCCAGACTCAATAGCCTTGGTTTCTCAAATGACTGCCTCGCCTGGTTCACCAACTACTTCTCAGATAGAGTTCTGTGTGTCAAATCGGAGGGCCTGTTGTCCGGACCTCATCACTGTGGGGACGTCGTCATCGATGCACTTATTAATGAAGCCAATGACTGATGTGATGTGGTGTACTACTCAATGCCATGGGAAGAATCCCGGAACATGTACTAGCAAAACAGTCCTGTAGTTTAGCATCTGCTTCATCTGACCACTTTTTTATTGATCTAGTCACTGGTGCTTCCTGCTTTCATTTTTGCTTGTAAGCAGGAATCAGGAGGATGGAATTATGGTCAGATTTGCCAAATGGAGGGCGAGGGGGAGCTGTGTATGTATCTCTGTGTGTGGAGTAAAGGTGGTCCAGAGTTTTTTTTCCCTCTGGTTGCACATTTAACATGATGATAGAAATTTGGTAAAAACGGATTTAAGTTTCCCTGCATTAAAGTCCCTGGCTACTAGGAGCCTCTGGGTGAGAGTTTTTCTGTTTGCTTATCGATGAATACAGCTCAGTCAATGCGGTCTTAGTGCCAATGTGGTGGTATGTAGACAGGCACAGAAAATACAGATGAAAACTCTCTAGGTAGATAGTGTGGTCCGGGGAGGCAGGGTAGCCTAGTGGTTACAGTCTAGAGGCGGCAGGGTAGCCTAGTGGTTAGAGTGTTGGACTAGTAACAGGAAGGTTGCAAGTTCAAATCCCTGAGCTACCAAGGTACAAATCTGTCATACTGCCCCTGAACAGGCAGTTAACCCACTGTTCCTAGACTGTCATTGAAAATAAGAATTTGTTCTTAACTGACTTGCCTAGTTAAATAAAGGTGAAAGTTGGGGTTTATTCAATCGCCTACAAATTCCCAGAAGGCAGCCTGCCCTTTTTCTCCACCTCCTGAGAAAACAGTTTGCTGTTTCAGACTCCTGAAAGGCAAAAAGGATTGTGCCAGTCCGTGGAGAGTAATCGCAGAGTAATGTCCAGAAGTTCTTTTTGGTAATAAGAGACTGGCAGCGGCAACATTACGTACAAAATAAGTGAAACAATAAGTTATAAAAAAACGCTAAGAAATGAAAAAAAAAAACACAATCGGTTCGGGATTTGTAAAACTTCCGCCTTCTTCTCCAGCTCCATTAATCCTATTATACCAGTTGTGTATTTTATAGTCATCTTACCTGGACATATTGTTTCCTGAGTTACTTGACTCGTTCAGAGTTCCTCTCAAAGGGGACAGCTGCTTCATCCTGACTTGATGTTGTTTCAGGTCTCTAGAAATAGTTGTTATGCCTACGTTGTGAATATTTCCATATGTAATGTTGTCTGCCAACACTCTTTCCCGAATCTCTGTGAGATGTATGCTATTGTTTCTGATGACCATACTAACAATTTTCTGCACAGCAGTGCAAATCCTACATCTCCTGCCTGTGGGAGGTAGCCGTTGTGTCCTAAGCAGAAATACAAAAACAATTACACACCAGTGGGTTTGGAGACTTTGCTCAATTTACTTCTGAAATGTGCAGTTCAGTCAGATGCCCTTGCAGAATGCACATCTTACCTGTTGTTTTGCCGGAAATGTATCATAATAGATGCCACTGTTGAGCGTTGCAGCATTACCCAGAGTGTTGTTATGGTATAATATACTACAGCATTACCCAGAGTGTTGTTATGGTATAATATACTACAGCATTACCCAGAGTGTTGTTATGGTATAATATACTACAGCATTACCCAGAGTGTTGTTATGGTATAATATACTACAGCATTACCCAGAGTGTTGTTATGGTATAATATACTACAGCATTACCCAGAGTGTTGTTATGGTATAATATACTACAGCATTACCCAGAGTATTGTTATGGTATAATATACTACAGCATTACCCAGAGTATTGTTATAATATAATATAATGCAGCATTACCCAGAGTGTTGTTATGGTATAATATACTACAGCATTACCCAGAGTATTGTTATGGTATAATATACTACAGCATTACCCAGAGTATTGTTATGGTATAATATACTACAGCATTACCCAGAGTGTTGTTATGGTATAATATACTACAGCATTACCCAGAGTGTTGTTATGGTATGATATACTACAGCATTACCCAGAGTGTTGTTATGGTATAATATACTACAGCATTACCCAGAGTGTTGTTATGGTATAATATACTACAGCATTACCCAGAGTGTTGTTATGGTATAATATACTACAGCATTACCCAGAGTGTTGCTATGGTATAATATACTACAGATTTACCCAGAGTGTTGTTATGGTATAATATACTACAGCATTACCCAGAGTGTTGTTATGGTATAATATACTACAGCATTACCCAGAGTATTGTTATGGTATAATATACTACAGCATTACCCAGAGTGTTGTTATGGTATAATATACTACAGCATTACCCAGAGTGTTGCTATGGTATAATATACTACAGCATTACCCAGATTATTGTTATGGTATAATATACTACAGCATTACCCAGAGTGTTGTTATGGTATAATATACTACAGCATTACCCAGAGTGTTGTTATGGTATAATCTACTACAGCATTACCCAGAGTGTTGTTATGGTATAATATACTACAGCATTACCCAGAGTGTTGTTATGGTATAATATAGTACAATATTCCCCTATGAATACAAGTTCTCAGAAGAGAAAGCATCCACACACACACACAAGGGACAGTTTCTATCTACAAGATATCAGACAGTATCAGAGCATGAGGTCTGCATGAGGTCTGATACCAACAGGTTCAGGGACAGTTTCTATCTACAAGCCATCAGACTGTATCGGAGCATGCGGTCTGATACCAACAGGCTCAGAGACCGTTTCTATCTTCAAGCCATCAGACTGCTGAATACTTGAACTGGACTGACTCTTTGCACTTTGGCAAGTAGGCCCTAACGTATGCACACACACACACACACACACACACACACACACACACACACACACACACACTGCACACTACACACACACACACACACTGCACACTGCACACTGCACACTGCACACAGATGACGGAAAGCATCAACAAGATACCAGGCTAGCCACACTGAATGGAGCAATACATCAGTCTATTCATTCAGAAGAGAGAGGAGCTGTCCATTCATCAAGAGGTTCTAAAGCACTCTCAGCACTAATTGGTTCTAATACCAGCTCCTACAGTCTCTTGTCACTTAAGGCATTAGACAGATCTACTAAGGATTAGTACAAACACTCTCCTCCTCCTGTCCTCCTCTCATCCTTCCCTCCTCTCCTCTCCTCCTCCTTCCATGTCTCCTCCTCTCCTCTTTCCCCAATTGTCCAGATGATTACCAAACAGACAGATGTGTGTCTCTATCTAAATGGCTGTCTGCAAGGTCATTACAGAAAACACATTGACTGAGAGGGGGAACGCAGAGCAAGCCAACTAATCAAGGGAAAGCCACAGAGGGCTAATGTTGTTTGATTCACTGCGTTACTAAACAATATTGGATTCAATCTTTCAATTCGATCCCGCTTTGTCGACAATACCATACGTAATTAAATGTAAACTTAATTAAATGTAAACTTAATTAAATGTAAACATAATTAAATGTAAACAATACCATACGTAATTAAATGTAAACATAATTAAATGTAAACAATACCATACGTAATTAAATGTAAACATAATTAAATGTAAACAATACCATACGTAATTAAATGTAAACATAATTAAATGTAAACAATACCATACGTAATTAAATGTAAACATAATTAAATGTAAACAATACCATACGTAATTAAATGTAAACATAATTAAATGTAAACAATACCATACGTAATTAAATGTAAACATAATTAAATGTAAACAATACCATACGTAATTAAATGTAAACATAATTAAATGTAAACAATACCATACATAATTAAATGTAAACATAATTAAATGTAAACATAATTAAATGTAAACATAATTAAATGTAAACAATACCATACGTAATTACATGTAAACGTAATTAAATGTAAACGTAATTAAATGTAAACATAATTAAATGTAAACGTAATTACATTTAAACGTAATTTCCCGATTGAGTCGACATGCACCGTTCACAGTAAATATCCCTTTAAAAGGTGCCTACAAATCGCAATCAGAATGAATCCCAGAGAGACAGAGGGAGAGAGAGAGACAGGGAAGAGAGAGAGAGAGATAGGGGGGAGAGAGACAGAGGGGGAGAGAGATAGAGGGGAAGAGAGATGGGAGAGGGGAGGGAGACAGAGGGGGGGAGACAGAGAGGGGAGAGACAGAGGGGAGAGAGACAGAGGGAGAGACAGGGGGAGAGAGACAGAGGGGAGAGAGAGATAGAGGGGGGAGAGGAGAGAGAGATAGAGGGGGGAGAGAGACAGGGGAAGAGAGAAGGGGGAGGGAGACAGAGGGGGAGGGAGACAGAGGGGAGGGAGACAGAGTGGGAGAGAGACAGAGGGGAAAGAGATAGAGGGGGAGAGAGATAGAGGGGGAGAGAGAGACAGGGGAAGAGAGATAGAGGGGAGGGAGACAGAGGGGGAGGGAGACAGGGAGGGAGACAGAGTGGGAGAGAGACAGAGGGGAAGAGAGATAGAGGGGGAGAGAGATAGAGGGGAGAGAGAGACAGGGGAAGAGAGATAGAGGGGGAGGGAGACAGATTAACAGAGGGGAGGGAGACAGAGTGGGAGAGAGACAGAGGGGGAGAGAGATACAGAGAGGGGGAGAGATATTAACCATGAGACATCCCCCTCCACCTCCACCCTGGTCATTAACCATGAGACATACCCCCTCCACCCCTCCACCTCTCCACCTCCACCCTGGTCATTAACCATGAGACATACCCTCCCCTCCACCTCTTCACCTCTCCACCTCCACCCTGGTCATTAACCATGAGATATACCCCTCCACCCCTCCACCCCTCCACCTCCACCCTGGTCATTAACCATGAGACATACCCCCTCCACCCCTCCACCTCTCCACCTCCACCTGGTCATTAACCATGAGACATACCCCCTCCACCCCTCCACCTCTCCACCTCCACCCTGGTCATTAACCATGAGACGTAACCCCCTCCACCCTTCCACCTCTCCACCTCCACCATGGTTATTAACCATGAGACATACCCCCTCCACCTCTCCACCTCTCCACCTCTCCTCTTCCACCCTGGTCATTAACCATGAAACATTCCCACTTCACCCCTCCACCTCTCCACCTCCACCTCTCCTCCTCCACCCTGGTCATTAACCATGAGACATACCCCCTCCACCTCTCCACCTCTCCACCTCTCCTCTTCCACCCTGGTCATTAACCATGAAACATTCCCACTTCACCCCTCCACCTCTCCACCTCCACCTCTCCTCCTCCACCCTGGTCATTAACCATGAGACATACCCCCTCCCCCCTCCACCTCTCTACCTTCCTCTCCTCCTCCACCCTGGTCATTAACCATGAGACATACCCCTCCACCTCTCCACCTCCACCTCTCCTCCTCACCCTGGTCATTAACCATGAGACATACCCCCTCCACCTCTCCACCTCCACCTCTCCTCCTCCACCCTGGTCATTAACCATGAGACATACCCACTTCACCCCTCCACCTCTCCTCCTCCACCCTGGTCATTAACCATGAGACATACCCCCTCCACCCCTCCACCTCTCCACCTCCACCTCTCCTCCTCCACCCTGGTCATTAACCATGAGACATACCCCTCCTCCTCCACCCTGGTCATTAACCATGAGACATACCCCCTCCTCCTCCACCCTGGTCATTAACCATGAGACATACCCCCTCCACCTCTCTACCTTCCTCTCCTCCCCTCATCTCCTTTCCTTCAGCTCGTACCTTGAATGCGGTCTCCGCGAACACAGGAACATTGCCTTTAAAAATGTGTTGTTGACAAAGTGCTTTTGGATTGAATCCCGGCCTGTTTGACGCAACTATAAAATCAAAGTATTATTAGCAGGATAATAAATCAAATCAAAGTTTATTCGTCACGTTCGCCGAATAGAACAGGTGTAGACCTTACAGTGAAATGCTTACTGGCTCTAACCAACAGTGCAAAATAGGTATTAGGTGAACAATAGATAAGTAAAGAAATAAAACAACAGTAAAATGACAGGCTATATACAGTAGAGAGGCTATATACAGTAGAGAGGTTATATACAGTAGAGAGGCTATATACAGTAGAGAGGCTATATACAGTAGAGAGGCTATATACAGTAGAGAGGCTATATACAGTAGAGAGGCTATATACAGTAGAGAAGCTATATACAGTAGAGAGGCTATATACAGTAGAGAGGCTACATACAGTAGAGAGGTTATATACAGTAGAGAGGCTATATACAGTAGAGAGGCTACATACAGTAGAGAAGCTATATACAGTAGAGAGGCTATATACAGTAGAGAGGCTATATACAGTAGAGAGGCTATATACAGTAGAGAGGTTATATACAGTAGAGGGGCTATATACAGTAGAGAGGCTATATACAGTAGAGAGGTTATATACAGTAGAGAGGCTATATACAGTAGAGAAGCTATATACAGTAGAGAAGCTATATACAGTAGAGAGGCTATATACAGTAGAGAAGCTATATACAGTAGAGAGGCTATATACAGTAGAGAGGCTATATACAGTAGAGAGGCTATATACAGTAGAGAAGCTATATACAGTAGAGAGGCTATATACAGTAGAGAGGTTATATACAGTAGAGAGGCTATATACAGTAGAGAGGCTATATACAGTAGAGAGGCTATATACAGTAGAGAGGCTATAATAGTAGAGAGGCTATATACAGTAGAGAGGCTATATACAGTAGAGAGACTATATACAGTAGAGAGGCTATATACAGTAGAGAGGCTATATACAGTAGAGAGGCTATATACAGTAGAGAGGCTATATACAGTAGAGGGGTTATATACAGTAGAGAGGCTATATACAGTAGAGAGGCTATATACAGTAGAGGGCTATATACAGTAGAGAGGCTATATATACAGTAGAGAGGCTATATACAGTAGAGAGGCTATATACAGTAGAGAGGCTATATACAGTAGAGAGGCTTATACAGTAGAGAGGCTATATACAGTAGAGAGGCTATATACAGTAGAGAGGCTATATACAGTAGAGGCTATATACAGTAGAGAGGCTATATACAGTAGAGAGGCTATATACAGTAGAGAGGCTATATACAGTAGAGAGGCTATATACAGTAGTGAGGCTATATACAGTAGAGAGGCTATATACAGTAGTGAGGCTATATACAGTAGTGAGGCTATATACAGTAGAGAGGTTATATACAGTAGAGGGGCTATATACAGTAGAGAGGCTTTATACAGTAGAGAGGCTATATACAGTAGAGAGGCTATATACAGTAGAGAGGCTATATACAGTAGAGAGACTATATACAGTAGAGAGGCTATATACAGTAGAGGCTATATACAGTAGAGAGGCTATATACAGTAGAGAGGCTATATACAGTAGAGGCTATACCCTGGTCATTACAGTAGAGAGGCTATATACAGTAGAGAGGCTATATACAGTAGAGAGGTTATATACAGTAGAGGGCTATATACAGTAGAGAGGCTATATACAGTAGAGAGGTTATATACAGTAGAGAGGCTATATACAGTAGAGAAGCTATATACAGTAGAGAGGCTATATACAGTAGAGAGGCTATATACAGTAGAGAGGCTATATACAGTAGAGAAGCTATATACAGTAGAGAGGCTATATCCTCCAGAGAGGCTATATACAGTAGAGAGCTATATACAGTAGAGAGGCTATATACAGTAGAGAGGCTATATACAGTAGAGAGGCTATATACAGTAGAGAGGCTATATACAGTAGAGAGGCTATATACAGTAGAGAGGCTATATACAGTAGAGAGGTTATATACAGTAGAGAGGCTATATACAGTAGAGAGGCTATATACAGTAGAGAGGCTATATACAGTAGAGAGGCTATAATAGTAGAGAGGCTATATACAGTAGAGAGGCAGTAGAGAGGCTATATACAGTAGAGAGACTATATACAGTAGAGAGGCTATATACAGTAGAGAGGCTATATACAGTAGAGAGGCTATATACAGTAGAGAGGCTATATACAGTAGAGAGGCTATATACAGTAGAGAGGCTATATACAGTAGAGAGGCTATATACAGTAGAGAGGCTATATACAGTAGAGAGGCTATATACAGTAGAGAGGCTATATACAGTAGAGAGGCTATATACAGTAGAGAGGCTATATACAGTAGAGAGGCTATATACAGTAGAGGCTATATACAGTAGAGAGGCTATATACAGTAGAGGCTATATACAGTAGAGAGGCTATATACAGTAGAGAGGCTATATACAGTAGAGAGGCTATATACAGTAGAGAGGCTATATACAGTAGTGAGGCTATATACAGTAGAGAGGCTATATACAGTAGTGAGGCTATATACAGTAGTGAGGCTATATACAGTAGAGAGGTTATATACAGTAGAGGGCATATATACAGTAGAGAGGCTTTATACAGTAGAGAGGCTATATACAGTAGAGAGGCTATATACAGTGAGAGGCTATATACAGTAGAGAGGCTATATACAGTAGAGAGGCATATATACAGTAGAGGCTATATACAGTAGAGAGGCTATATCCAGTAGAGAGGCTATATACAGTAGGGCTATATACAGTAGAGAGGCTATATACAGTAGAGAGGCTATATACAGTAGAGAGGTTATATACCCTGGGCTATAACAGTAGAGAGGCTATATACAGTAGACCCCTATATACAGTAGAGAGGCTATATACAGTAGAGAAGCTATATACAGTAGAGAGGCTATATACAGTAGAGAGGCTATATACAGTAGAGAGGCTATATACAGTAGAGAACTATATACAGTAGAGAGGCTATATACAGTAGAGAGGCTATATACAGTAGAGAAGCTATATACAGTAGAGAGGCTATATACAGTAGAGAGGCTATATACAGTAGAGAGGCTATATACAGTAGACATACCCCCCTCCACCTCTCCACCTCTCCTCCCACCCTGGTCATTAACCATGAGACATACCCCTCCACCTCTCCACCATATATACAGTAGAGAGGCTATATACAGTAGAGAGGTTATATACAGTAGAGGGGCTATATACAGTAGAGAGGCTATATACAGTAGAGAGGCTATATACAGTAGAGAGGGTATATACAGTAGAGTGGCTATATACAGTAGAGAGGGTATATACAGTAGAGTGGCTATATACAGTAGAGAGGGTATATACAGTAGTGAGGCTATATACAGTAGAGAGGTTATAACAGTAGAGTGGCTATATACTGTAGAGAGGCTATATACAGTAGAGAGGTTATAACAGTAGAGTGGCTACATACTGTAGAGAGGCTATATACAGTAGAGAAATATATACAGTAGAGAGGTTATATACAGTAGAGAGGGTATATACAGTAGACGCTATATACAGTAGAGAGGGTATATACAGTAGAGAGGCTATATACAGTAGAGAGGCTATAAAAGTAGAGAGGCTATATACAGTAGAGAGGCTATATACAGTAGAGAGACTATATACAGTAGAGAGGCTTTATACAGTAGAGAGGCTATATACAGTAGAGAGACTATATACAGTAGAGAGGCTATAAAAGTAGAGGCTACATACAGTAGAGAGGCTATATACAGTAGAGGGGCTACATACAGTAGAGGGGCTATATACAGTAGAGGGGCTATATACAGTAGAGAGGCTTTATACAGTAGAGAGGTTATATACAGTAGAGAGGCTATATACAGTAGAGAGACTATATACAGTAGAGAGGCTTTATACAGTAGAGAGGCTATATACAGTAGAGAGGCTATATACAGTAGAGAGGCTATATACAGTAGAGAGGCTATATACAGTAGAGAGGCTATATACAGTAGAGAGGCTATATACAGTAGTGAGGCTATATACAGTAGAGATACTATATACAGTAGAGAGGCTATATACAGTAGAGAGGCTATATACAGTAGAGAGACTATATACAGTAGAGAGGCTATATAGAGTAGAGAGGCTTTATACAGTAGAGAGGCTATATACTGTAGAGAGGCTATATACAGTAGAGAGGCTATATACAGTAGAGAGGCTATATAGGCTATATACAGTAGCGAGGTTATATACAGTAGCGAGGTTATATACAGTAGAGAGGCTATATAGAGTAGAGGCTGTATACAGTAGAGAGGTTATATACAGTAGAGAGGCTAAATACAGTAGCGAGGTTATATACAGTAGAGAGGCTATATACAGTAGCGAGGTTATATACAGTAGAGAGGTTATATACAGTAGAGAGGCTATATACAGTAGAGAAGCTATATACAGTAGAGAGGCTATATACAGTAGAGAGGCTATATACAGTAGAGAGGCTATATACAGTAGAGAAGCTATATACAGTAGAGAGGCTATATACAGTAGAGAGGCTATATACAGTAGAGAGGCTAGATACAGTAGAGAAGCTATATACAGTAGAGAGGCTATATACAGTAGACAGGTTATATACAGTAGAGGGGTTATATACAGTAGAGAGGCTATATACAGTAGAGAGGCTATATACAGTAGAGGGGCTATATACAGTAGAGAGGCTATATACAGTAGAGAGGCTATATACAGTAGAGAGGCTATATACAGTAGAGAGGCTATATACAGTAGAGGCTATATACAGTAGAGAGGCTATATACAGTAGAGAGGCTATATACAGTAGAGAGGCTATATACAGTAGAGAGGCTATATACAGTAGTGAGGCTATATACAGTAGAGAGGCTATATACAGTAGTGAGGCTATATACAGTAGAGGCTATATACAGTAGAGAGGCTATATACAGTAGAGAGGCTATATACAGTAGAGAGGCTATATACAGTAGAGAGGTTATATACAGTAGAGGGGCTATATACAGTAGAGAGGCTTTATACAGTAGAGAGGCTATATACAGTAGAGAGGCTATATACAGTAGAGAGGCTATATACAGTAGAGAGGCTATATACAGTAGAGGCTATATACAGTAGAGAGGCTATATACAGTAGAGAGGCTATATACAGTAGAGGCTATATACAGTAGAGAGGCTATATACAGTAGAGAGGCTATATACAGTAGAGAGGCTATATACAGTAGAGAGGCTATATACAGTAGTGAGGCTAAATACAGTAGAGAGGCTATATACAGTAGTGAGGCTATATACAGTAGTGAGGCTATATACAGTAGAGAGGCTATATACAGTAGAGAGGCTATATACAGTAGAGAGGTTATATACAGTAGAGGGGCTATATACAGTAGAGAGGCTTTATACAGTAGAGAGGATATATACAGTAGAGAGGATATATACAGTAGAGAGGTAATATACAGTAGAGAGGCTATATAAAGTAGAGAGGCTATATACAGTAGAGAGGATATATACAGTAGAGAGGCTATATACAGTAGAGAGGCTATATACAGTAGAGAGGCTATATACAGTAGAGAGGCTATATACAGTAGAGAGGCTATATACAGTAGAGAGGCTATATACAGTAGAGAGGCTATATACAGTAGAGGGCTATATACAGTAGAGGGCTATATACAGTAGAGAGGCTATATACAGTAGAGAGGCTATATACAGTAGAGAGGCTATATACAGTAGAGAGGCTATATACAGTAGAGGGGCTATATACAGTAGAGAGGCTATATACAGTAGAGAGGCTATATACAGTAGAGAGGTTATATACAGTAGAGGCTATATACAGTAGAGAGGCTATATACAGTAGAGAGGCTATATACAGTAGAGGCTATATACAGTAGAGAGGCTATATACAGTAGAGAGGCTATATACAGTAGAGGCTATATACAGTAGAGAGGATATATACAGTAGAGAGGCTATATACAGTAGAGTGGCTATATACAGTAGAGGGCTATATACAGTAGAGAGGCTATATACAGTAGAGAGGTTATATACAGTAGAGAGGCTATATACAGTAGAGAAGCTATATACAGTAGAGAGGCTATATACAGTAGAGAGGCTATATACAGTAGAGAGGCTATATACAGTAGAGAGCTATATACAGTAGAGAGGCTATATACAGTAGAGAGGCTATATACAGTAGAGAGGCTAGATACAGTAGAGAAGCTATATACAGTAGAGAGGCTATATACAGTAGACAGGTTATATACAGTAGAGGGTTATATACAGTAGAGAGGCTATATACAGTAGAGAGGCTATATACAGTAGAGGGGCTATATACAGTAGTGAGGCTATATACAGTAGAGAGGCTATATACAGTAGAGAGGCTATATACAGTAGAGAGGCTATATACAGTAGAGAGGCTATATACAGTAGAGGCTATATACAGTAGAGAGGCTATATACAGTAGAGAGGCTATATACAGTAGAGAGGCTATATACAGTAGAGAGGCTATATACAGTAGTGAGGCTATATACAGTAGAGAGGCTATATACAGTAGAGAGGCTATATACAGTAGTGAGGCTATATACAGTAGAGAGGCTATATGCAGTAGAGAGGCTATATACAGTAGAGAGGCTATATACAGTAGAGAGGTTATATACAGTAGAGGGCTATATACAGTAGAGAGGCTTTATACAGTAGAGAGGCTATATACAGTAGAGAGGCTATATACAGTAGAGAGGCTATATACAGTAGAGAGGCTATATACAGTAGAGGCTATATACAGTAGAGAGGCTATATACAGTAGAGAGGCTATATACAGTAGAGGCTATATACAGTAGAGAGGCTATATACAGTAGAGAGGCTATATACAGTAGAGAGGCTATATACAGTAGAGAGGCTATATACAGTAGTGAGGCTAAATACAGTAGAGAGGCTATATACAGTAGTGAGGCTATATACAGTAGTGAGGCTATATACAGTAGAGAGGCTATATACAGTAGAGAGGCTATATACAGTAGAGAGGTTATATACAGTAGAGGGGCTATATACAGTAGAGAGGCTTTATACAGTAGAGAGGATATATACAGTAGAGAGGATATATACAGTAGAGAGGTAATATACAGTAGAGAGGCTATATAAAGTAGAGAGGCTATATACAGTAGAGAGGATATATACAGTAGAGAGGCTATATACAGTAGAGAGGCTATATACAGTAGAGAGGCTATATACAGTAGAGAGGATATATACAGTAGAGAGGCTATATACAGTAGAGAGGCTATAACAGTAGAGAGGCTATATACAGTAAAGAGGCTATATACAGTAGAGAGGCTATATACAGTAGAGAGGTTATACACAGTAGAGGGGCTATAGACAGTAGAGAGGCTATATACAGTAGAGAGGATATATACAGTAGAGAGGATATATACAGTAGAGAGGTAATATACAGTAGAGAGGCTATATACAGTAGAGAGGCTATATACAGTAGAGAGGATATATACAGTAGAGAGGCTATATACAGTAGAGAGGCTATATACAGTAGAGAGGCTATATACAGTAGAGAGGCTATATACAGTAGAGAGGCTATATACAGTAGAGAGGCTATATACAGTAGAGAGGTTATATACAGTAGAGAGGCTATATACAGTAGAGAGGCTATATACAGTAGAGAGGCTATATACAGTAGAGAGGCTATAATAGTAGAGAGGCTATATACAGTAGAGAGGCTATATACAGTAGAGAGGCTATATACAGTAGAGAGGCTATATACAGTAGAGAGGCTATATACAGTAGAGAGGCTATATACAGTAGAGAGGCTATATACAGTAGAGAGGCTATATACAGTAGAGAGGCTATATACAGTAGAGAGGCTATATACAGTAGAGAGGCTATATACAGTAGAGAGGCTATATACAGTAGAGAGGCTATATACAGTAGAGAGGCTATATACAGTAGAGAGGCTATATACAGTAGAGAGGCTATATACAGTAGAGAGGCTATATACAGTAGAGAGGCTATATACAGTAGAGGCTATATACAGTAGAGAGGCTATATACAGTAGAGAGGCTATATACAGTAGAGAGGCTATATACAGTAGAGAGGCTATATACAGTAGTGAGGCTATATACAGTAGAGAGGCTATATACAGTAGTGAGGCTATATACAGTAGTGAGGCTATATACAGTAGAGAGGTTATATACAGTAGAGGGGCTATATACAGTAGAGAGGCTTTATACAGTAGAGAGGCTATATACAGTAGAGAGGCTATATACAGTAGAGAGGCTATATACAGTAGAGAGGCTATATACAGTAGAGAGGCTATATACAGTAGAGGCTATATACAGTAGAGAGGCTATATACAGTAGAGAGGCTATATACAGTAGAGGCTATATACAGTAGAGAGGCTATATACAGTAGAGAGGCTATATACAGTAGAGAGGTTATATACAGTAGAGGGGCTATATACAGTAGAGAGGCTATATACAGTAGAGAGGTTATATACAGTAGAGAGGCTATATACAGTAGAGAAGCTATATACAGTAGAGAGGCTATATACAGTAGAGAGGCTATATACAGTAGAGAGGCTATATACAGTAGAGAAGCTATATACAGTAGAGAGGCTATATACAGTAGAGAGGCTATATACAGTAGAGAGGCTAGATACAGTAGAGAAGCTATATACAGTAGAGAGGCTATATACAGTAGACAGGTTATATACAGTAGAGGGGTTATATACAGTAGAGAGGCTATATACAGTAGAGAGGCTATATACAGTAGAGGGGCTATATACAGTAGAGAGGCTATATACAGTAGAGAGGCTATATACAGTAGAGAGGCTATATACAGTAGAGAGGCTATATACAGTAGAGAGGCTATATACAGTAGAGGCTATATACAGTAGAGAGGCTATATACAGTAGAGAGGCTATATACAGTAGAGAGGCTATATACAGTAGAGAGGCTATATACAGTAGTGAGGCTATATACAGTAGAGAGGCTATATACAGTAGTGAGGCTATATACAGTAGAGAGGCTATATACAGTACAGAGGCTAAATACAGTAGAGAGGCTATATACAGTACAGAGGCTATATACAGTAGAGAGGTTATATACAGTAGAGGGGCTATATACAGTAGAGAGGCTTTATACAGTAGAGAGGCTATATACAGTAGAGAGGCTATATACAGTAGAGAGGCTATATACAGTAGAGAGGCTATATACAGTAGAGGCTATATACAGTAGAGAGGCTATATACAGTAGAGAGGCTATATACAGTAGAGGCTATATACAGTAGGGAGGCTATATACAGTAGACAGGCTACATACAGTAGAGAGGCTATATACAGTAGAGAGGCTATATACAGTAGTGAGGCTAAATACAGTAGAGAGGCTATATACAGTAGTGAGGCTATATACAGTAGTGAGGCTATATACAGAGAGGCTATATACAGTAGAGAGGCTATATACAGTAGAGAGGTTATATACAGTAGAGGGGCTATATACAGTAGAGAGGCTTTATACAGTAGAGAGGATATATACAGTAGAGAGGATATATACAGTAGAGAGGTAATATACAGTAGAGAGGCTATATAAAGTAGAGAGGCTATATACAGTAGAGAGGATATATACAGTAGAGAGGCTATATACAGTAGAGAGGCTATATACAGTAGAGAGGCTATATACAGTAGAGAGGCTATATACAGTAGAGAGGCTATATACAGTAGAGAGGCTATATACAGTAGAGAGGCTATATACAGTAGAGGGCTATATACAGTAGAGAGGCTATATACAGTAGCGGGGCTATATACAGTAGAGAGGCTATATACAGTAGAGAGGCTATATACAGTAGAGAGGCTATAAGAGAGGCTATATACAGTAGAGGCTATATATAGTAGAGAGGCTATATACAGTAGAGGTTATATACAGTAGAGGCTATATATAGTAGAGAGGCTATATACAGTAGAGAGGTTATATACAGTAGAGGCTATATACAGTAGAGAGGTTATATACAGTAGAGGCTATATACAGTAGAGGCTATATGCAGTAGAGAGGCTATATACAGTAGAGAGGCTATATACAGTACAGAGATTATATACAGTAGCGAGGCTATATACAGCAGAGGCTATATACAGTAGAGAGGCTATATACAGTAGAGAGGCTATATACAGTAGAGAAGCTATATACAGTAGAGAGGCTATATACAGTAGAGAGGCTATATACAGTAGAGAGGCTATATACAGTAGAGAAGCTATATACAGTAGAGAGGCTATATACAGTAGAGAGGCTATATACAGTAGAGAGGCTAGATACAGTAGAGAAGCTATATACAGTAGAGAGGCTATATACAGTAGACAGGTTATATACAGTAGAGAGGCTATAACAGTAGAGAGGCTATATACAGTAGAGAGGCTATATACAGTAGAGGGGCTATATACAGTAGAGAGGCTATATACAGTAGAGAGGCTATATACAGTAGAGAGGCTATATACAGTAGAGAGGCTATATACAGTAGAGAGGCTATATACAGTAGAGGCTATATACAGTAGAGAGGCTATATACAGTAGAGAGGCTATATACAGTAGAGAGGCTAGATACAGTAGAGAAGCTATATACAGTAGAGAGGCTATATACAGTAGACAGGTTATATACAGTAGAGGGGTTATATACAGTAGAGGAGGCTATATACAGTAGAGAGGCTATATACAGTAGAGGGCTATATACAGTAGAGAGGCTATATACAGTAGAGAGGCTATATACAGTAGAGAGGCTATATACAGTAGAGAGGCCATATACAGTAGAGAGGCTATATACAGTAGAGGCTATATACAGTAGAGGGGCTATATACAGTAGTGAGGCTATATACAGTAGTGAGGCTATAGACAGTAGAGAGGCTATATACAGTAGTGAGGCTATATACAGTAGAGAGGCTATATACAGTAGTGAGGCTATAACAGTCGAGAGGCTATATACAGTAGAGAGGCTATATACAGTAGAGAGGCTATATACAGTAGAGAGGCTATATACAGTAGAGAGGTTATATACAGTAGAGTGGCTATATACAGTAGAGAGGCTATATACAGTAGAGAGGCTATATACAGTAGAGAGGCTATATACAGTAGAGAGGCTATATACAGTAGAGGCTATATACAGTAGAGAGGCTATATACAGTAGAGAGGCTATATACAGTAGAGGCTATATACAGTAGAGAGGCTATATACAGTAGAGAGGCTATATACAGTAGAGAGGCTATATACAGTAGAGAGGCTATATACAGTAGTGAGGCTAAATACAGTAGAGAGGCTATATACAGTAGTGAGGCTATATACAGTAGTGAGGCTATATACAGTAGAGAGGCTATATACAGTAGAGAGGCTATATACAGTAGAGAGGTTATATACAGTAGAGGGGCTATATACAGTAGAGAGGCTTTATACAGTAGAGAGGATATATACAGTAGAGAGGATATATACAGTAGAGAGGTAATATACAGTAGAGAGGCTATATAAAGTAGAGAGGCTTTATACAGTAGAGAGGATATATACAGTAGAGAGGCTATATACAGTAGAGAGGCTATATACAGTAGAGGGGCTATATACAGTAGAGAGGCTATATACAGTAGAGAGGCTATATACAGTAGAGAGGCTATATACAGTAGAGAGGCTATATACAGTAGAGGCTATATACAGTAGAGGGGCTATATACAGTAGAGAGGCTATATACAGTAGAGAGGCTATATACAGTAGAGAGGCTATATACAGTAGAGAGGCTATATACAGTAGAGGGGCTATATACAGTAGAGAGGCTATATACAGTAGAGAGGCTATATACAGTAGAGAGGTTATATACAGTAGAGAGGTTATATAGAGTAGAGAGGCTATATACAGTAGAGAGGCTATATACAGTAGAGGGGTTATATACAGTAGAGAGGCTATATACAGTAGAGAGGCTATATACAGTAGAGAGGCTATATACAGTAGAGAGGCTATATACAGTAGAGAGGCTATATACAGTAGAGAGGCTATATACAGTAGAGAGGCTATATACAGTAGAGAGGCTATATACAGTAGAGAGGCTATATACAGTAGAGAGGCTATATACAGTAGAGAGGCTATATACAGTAGTGGCTATATACAGTAGAGAGGGTATATACAGTAGAGAGGGTATATACAGTAGAGAGGCAATATACAGTAGAAAAGCTATATACAGTAGAGAGGGTATATACAGTAGAGTGGCTATATACAGTCGAGAGGGTATATACAGTAGAGAGGCTATATACAGTAGAGAGGCTATATACAGTAGAGTGGCTATATACAGTAGATAGGGTATATACAGTAAAGAGGCTATATACAGTAGAGTGGCTACATACAGTAGAGGCTATATACAGTAGAGAGGCTATATACAGTAGAGAGGCTATATACAGTAGAGTGGCTATATACAGTAGAGAGGCTATATACAGTAGAGAGGCTATATACAGTAGAGAGGCTATATACAGTAGAGAGGCTACATACAGTAGAGAGGCTTTATACATTAGAGAGGCTACATACAGTAGAGAGGCTATATACAGTAGAGAGGCTATAACAGTAGCGAGGATATAACAGTAGAGAGGCTACATACAGTAGAGAGGCTATATACAGTAGAGAGGCTATATACAGTAGAGAGGCTATATACAGTAGAGTGGCTATATACAGTAGAGAGGCTATATACAGTAGAGAGGCTATATACAGTAGAGAGGCTACATACAATAGAGAGGCTATATACAGTAGAGAGGGTATATACAGTAGAGTGGCTATATACAGTAGAGAGGCTATATACAGTAGAGTGGGTATATACAGTAGAGAGGGTATATACAGTAGAGAGGCTATATACAGTAGAGAAATATATACAGTAGAGAGGTTATAACAGTAGCGAGACTATATACAGTAGAGAGGCTATATACAGTAGAGAGGCTACATACAGTAGAGAGGCTATATACAGTAGAGAGGCTATATACAGTAGAGAGGCTATAGACAGTAGAGAGGCTATAGACAGTAGAGAGGCTATATACAGTAGAGAGGCTACATACAGTAGAGAGGCTACATACAGTAGAGGGCTATATACAGTAGAGAGGCTATATACAGTAGAGAGGCTATATACAGTAGAGAGGCTATATACAGTAGAGAGGCTATATACAGTAGAGAGGATATATACAGTAGAGAGGCTACATACAGTAGAGAGGGTATATACAGTAGAGAGGCTATATACAGTAGAGGGGCTATATACAGTAGAGAGGGTATATACAGTAGTGAGGCTAAATACAGTAGAGAGGGTATATACAGTAGAGAGGCTATATACAGTAGTGAGGCTAAATACAGTAGAGAGGCTATATACAGTAGAGAGGCTAAATACAGTAGAGAGGGTATATACAGTAGAGAGGCTATATACAGTAGTGAGGCTAAATACAGTAGAGAGGATATATACAGTAGAGAGGCTATATACAGTAGAGAGGCTATATACAGTAGAGGGGCTATATACAGTAGAGAGGGTATATACAGTAGTGAGGCTAAATACAGTAGAGAGGGTATATACAGTAGAGAGGCTAAATACAGTAGAGAGGCTATATACAGTAGAGAGGCTATATACAGTAGTGAGGCTAAATACAGTAGAGAGGCTATATACAGTAGAGAGGCTATATACAGTAGTGAGGCTAAATACAGTAGAGAGGATATATACAGTAGAGAGGCTATATACAGTAGAGAGGCTATATACAGTAGAGAGGCTATATACAGTAGAGAGGCTACATACAGACACCGGTTAGTCAGGCTGATTGATGTAGTCTATCACAGTGCCATCCGTTTTGTCACCAAAGCCCCATATGCTACCCACCACTGCGACCTGTACGCTCTCGTTGGCTGGCCCTCGCTTCATACTCATCGCCAAACCCACTGGCTGCAGGTCATCTACAAGTCTCTGCTAGGTAAAGCCCCGCCCTATCTCAGCTCGCTGGTCACCATAGCAGCACCCGCTCGTAGCATGCACTCCAGCAGGTATATCTCACTGGTCACCCCCAAAACCAATTCCTCCTTTGGTCGCCTTTCCTTCCAGTTCTCTGCTGCCACTGACTGGAACAAACTGCAAAAATCACTGAAGCTGGAGATTCCCATCTCCCTCACTAGCTTTAAGCACCAGCTGTCAGAGCAGCTCACAGATCACTGCACCTGTTCATAGCCCTGTATACAGCCCATCTATCTACCTCATCCCCATACTGTATTTATTTAGCTCCTTTTGCACCACAGTATCTCTATTTGCACATGCATCTTCTGCACATCTACCATTCCAGTGTTTAATTGCCATATTGTAATTACTTCGCCACCATGGCCTATTTATTGCCTTAACTCCCTTATTTGACCTTATTGGCACTCACTGTATATAGACTTTGTTTTCTTTTTTTCTACTGTATTATTGACTGTATGTTTTGTTCTTTCCATGTGTAACTCTGTGTTGTTGTATGTGTCGAGCCAGCTGCTCTCCAGACCTCCAGGGCGTCTCCTGGGGCCAGGATTTTAATTTTATTTTAATTTTATATTTCACCTTTATTTAACCAGGTAGGCAAGTTGAGAACAAGTTCTCATTTATAACTGTGACCTGGCCAAGATAAAGCAAAGCAGTTCGACACATACAACAACACAGAGTTACACATGGAGTAAAACAAACATACAGTCAATAATACAGTAGAAAACAAAGAGAACAATTGCTAAGAATAGCAAAACTTCTGTTTTTTAAAAGGCAGTGGTTAAACCTGGAGTTCTGCAGACTTTCCTCTGTGTTCGAGAGGATTCTGGGGAAAATGTGGTTCCACAATTTATGGACAAATACTACCCTCTACTGGCTGAAAGGGTGCTATGAGCATATTGAGGGAAATAACTTTTACAAATATTTATAAAATATATATATTTTTTTGTGTATTAATTTAATTATTTAATTTTGTATGTATTTATTTAACCTTTATTTACCTAGGCAAGTCAGTTAAGAATAAATTCTTATTTATAATGACGGCCTACCAGTAGACAAAAGGTCTCCTGCGGGGATCTATGGGTTCAACAGAACAACAGCTCCTTTAATATTACATGGTGCTACACAACTTCCAATCCTCCATCCCTCCGCCCCTCCAATCCTCCATCCCTCCACCTATCCATCCCTCCATTCCTCCACCTCTCAATCTCTTCATCTCTCAATTCTTCCACCTCTCAATCCCACCACCTCTCCATCCCTCCATCCATCCACCTATCCATCCCTCCACCTATTCATCCCTCCATCTCTCCATTCCTCCACCTCTCAATCTCTTCATCTCTCAATACTTCCATCTCTCAATCCCACCATCTCTCCATCCCTCCACTTCTCCACATTTCCATCCCTCCCTCTCCATCCTTCAACCTCTTAATTTCTCCATCTCTATCCCTCAATCTCTCCATCCCTTGACACCTCCATCTCTCCAACCCTCCATCCCTCCACCTCTCCATCTCTCCACCTCTCTATCCCTCAACCTCTCCATCTTGCCATCTCTCCATCCCTCGACCTCTCCATCTCTCCATCTATCCATCCCTCCATCTCTCCATCCCTCGACCTCTCCATCTCTACATCCCTCCATCCCTCGACCTCTCCATCTCTCCATCTCTCCATCCCTCGACCTCTCCATCCCTCGACCTCTCCATCTCTCCATCCGTCCATCTCTCCATCTCTCGACCTCTCCATCTCTTCATCCCTTGATCTCTCCATCTCTCGACCTCTCCATCTCTCTATCCCTCCATCTCTCCATCCCTCGACCTCCACCTCTCCATCCCTTGACCACTCCATCTCACTATCTCTACATCCCTCCATCCCTTGACCTCGCCATCTCTACATCCCTCCATCCCTCAACCTCTCCATCTCTCCATACCTCCATCCCTCCATCTCTCCATCTCTACATCCCTCCATCCCTCAACCTCTCCATCTCTACATACCTGCATCCCTCGCCCTCTCCATCTCTACACCTCTCCATCTCTACATCCCTCCATCCCTCAACCTCTCCACCTCTCCATCCCTCCATCCCTCGACCTCTCCATCTCTCTCAGTATACAGCTCAGCCATGTCTAATTACCCCTCCTCTGTACACCCTCTCTCTAATTGAACCCCTAATCCATTCACCATGTCCTGATTTGCATAAAATACTTACCAAGTTGCATGCCAAACTCTTTCTCTTTATCATCGGAAGTCTCTCTCTCTCTCTGTCTGCCCTCTCTCTGTCTGTCTGTCTGTCTGTCTGTCTGTCTGTCTGTCTGTCTGTCTGTCTGTCTGTCTGTCTGTCTGTCTGTCTGTCTGTCTGTCTGTCTGTCTGTCTGTCTGTCTGTCTGTCTGTCTGTCTGTCTGTCTGTCTGTCTGTCTGTCTCTCTCTCTCTCTCTCTCTGTCTGCCCTCTCTCTCTGTCTCTCTGTCTCTCTGTCTGTCTGTCTGTCTGTCTGTCTGTCTGTCTGTCTGTCTGTCTGTCTGTCTGTCTGTCTGTCTGTCTCTCTCTCTCTCTCTCTCTCTCTCTCTCTCTGCCAGACAAATAGAGGATAATTCAGCGGGTGATGACAGAAGGCATGCACATCCTTGTCCTATATAAGTTTAAGGATCCATTTCATCTGTGGAAGAGGGGAGGATGGTAGGGATGAAGGGATTGGAGAGAGGCAGATATAGAGAAAGGAGAGATAGAGAGAGGGACAGAAGTAGAGGGAGGGAGAGAATCACTGCTGGCATAGGATGTTGGCACACAATGTCCTGTGTAATGTCCTGTGTAATGTCCTGTACAGTGTCCTGTGTAATGTCCTGTACAGTGTCCTGTGTAATGTCCTGTGTAATGTCCTGTACAGTGTCCTGTGTAATGTCCTGTGTAATGTCCTGTGTAATGTCCTGTGTAATGTCCTGTACAATGTCCTGGGTAATGTCCTGTACAGTGTCCTGTGTAATGTCCTGTACAGTGTCCTGTGTAATGTCCTGTGTAATGTCCTGTACAGTGTCCTGTGTAATGTCCTGTGTAATGTCCTGTACAGTGTCCTGTGTAATGTCCTGTACAGTGTCCTGTGTAATGTCCTGTACAGTGTCCTGTGTAATGTCCTGTGTAATGTCCTGTGTAATGTCCTGTGTAATGTCCTGTACAGTGTCCTGTGTAATGTCCCGTACAGTGTCCTGTGTAATGTCCTGTGTAATGTCCTGTACAGTGTCCTGTGTAATGTCCTGTACAGTGTCCTGTGTAATGTCCTGTACAGTGTCCTGTGTAATGTCCTGTGTAATGTCCTGTGTAATGTCCTGTACAGTGTCCTGTACAATGTCCTGTGTAATGTCCTGTACAATGTCCTGGGTAATGTCCTGTACAGTGTCCTGTGTAATGTCCTGTACAGTGTCCTGTGTAATGTCCTGTGTAATGTCCTGTACAGTGTCCTGTGTAATGTCCTGTGTAATGTCCTGTACAGTGTCCTGTGTAATGTCCTGTACAGTGTCCTGTGTAATGTCCTGTACAGTGTCCTGTGTAATGTCCTGTGTAATGTCCTGTGTAATGTCCTGTGTAATGTCCTGTACAGTGTCCTGTGTAATGTCCTGTGTAATGTCCTGTACAGTGTCCTGTGTAATGTCCTGTACAGTGTCCTGTGTAATGTCCTGTAATGTCCTGTGTAATGTCCTGTACAGTGTCCTGTGTAATGTCCTGTACAGTGTCCTGTGTAATGTCCTGTACAGTGTCCTGTGTAATGTCCTGTGTAATGTCCTGTGTAATGTCCTGTACAGTGTCCTGTGTAATGTCCTGTACAGTGTCCTGTGTAATGTCCTGTACAATGTCCTGGGTAATGTCCTGTACAGTGTCCTGTGTAATGTCCTGTACAGTGTCCTGTGTAATGTCCTGTACAGTGTCCTGTGTAATGTCCTGTGTAATGTCCTGTACAATGTCCTGTGTAATGTCCTGTGTAATGTCCTGTACAGTGTCCTGTACAGTGTCCTGTGTAATGTCCTGTACAGTGTCCTGTGTAATGTCCTGTGTAATGTCCTGTGTAATGTCCTGTACAGTGTCCTGTACAATGTCCTGTGTAATGTCCTGTACAATGTCCTGGGTAATGTCCTGTACAGTGTCCTGTGTAATGTCCTGTACAGTGTCCTGTGTAATGTCCTGTGTAATGTCCAGTGTCCTGTGTAGTGTCCTGTGTAATGTCCTGTGTAATGTCCTGTACAGTGTCCTGTGTAATGTCCTGTACAGTGTCCTGTGTAATGTCCTGTACAGTGTCCTGTGTAATGTCCTGTGTAATGTCCTGTGTAATGTCCTGTGTAATGTCCTGTACAGTGTCCTGTGTAATGTCCTGTGTAATGTCCTGTACAGTGTCCTGTGTAATGTCCTGTACAGTGTCCTGTGTAATGTCCTGTGTAATGTCCTGTGTAATGTCCTGTACAGTGTCCTGTGTAATGTCCTGTACAGTGTCCTGTGTAATGTCCTGTACAGTGTCCTGTGTAATGTCCTGTGTAATGTCCTGTACAGTGTCCTGTGTAATGTCCTGTACAGTGTCCTGTGTAATGTCCTGTACAGTGTCCTGTGTAATGTCCTGTGTAATGTCCTGTGTAATGTCCTGTACAGTGTCCTGTGTAATGTCCTGTACAGTGTCCTGTGTAATGTCCTGTGTAATGTCCTGTACAGTGTCCTGTGTAATGTCCTGTACAATGTCCTGTGTAATGTCCTGTACAGTGTCCTGTGTAATGTCCTGTACAGTGTCCTGTGTAATGTCCTGTACAGTGTCCTGTGTAATGTCCTGTACAGTGTCCTGTGTAATGTCCTGTACAATGTCCTGTGTAATGTCCTGTACAGTGTCCTGTGTAATGTCCTGTACAGTGTCCTGTGTAATGTCCTGTACAGTGTCCTGTGTAATGTCCTGTACAGTGTCCTGTGTAATGTCATGTACAGTGTCCTGTGTAATGTCCTGTGTAATGTCCTGTACAGTGTCCTGTGTAATGTCATGTACAGTGTCCTTTGTAATGTCCTGTGTAATGTCCTGTACAGTGTCCTGTGTAATGTCATGTACAGTGTCCTGTGTAATGTCCTGTGTAATGTCCTGTACAGTGTCCTGTGTAATGTCCTGTGTAATGTCCTGTACAATGTCCTGTGTAATGTCCTGTACAGTGTCCTGTGCAATGTCCTGTACAGTGTCCTGTAAACTGTCCAAGTCATATATAGTTTACTCCACAGATGAGGAACTTAAATAAGATGGCGTCGACAGACATGGCGCTCTGCTTTTAACTCCTAAGCAACTTTACAGTATTTAGTTCGTTTTTTTTGTGTTATTGGCCCAAAACAAAGGTGTTTTTTTTGCTATTTCATACAGCCGGAAATAACTTTTAGATATAAGAGCGGAGGTAACTTTTCCCAGAGGAAACTCTAAAAGAGGTATTCCTAGTGGACTTCTAGTCCGACTCAGGAGGCGGGCACACCATCCACCGCTTCCGAATATATTAGTCGCTAATGTTCAGTCTCTGGACAATAAAATAGACGAGCTTTGGATGAGGCTCTCCTTCAAGAGAGACATCGGGGACTGTAACATACTCTCTTTCAAGGAATCATGGCTCTCTCTGGATATGCTGTCCCCATCCATACAGACAGCTAGGATCTCCGTTCATCACCCAGACAGGAATAAAGAACTCTCTGGATATGCTGGCCCCATCCATACAGACAGCTAGGATCTCCGTTCATCGCCCAGACAGGAATAAAGAACGCCCTGGGAAGAAGAAAAGTGGTGGTGTTTGTTTCATGATTAACTACTCATGGTGTGATTGTGATAACGTACAGGCACTTGAGTAATTTTGTTCATCCGATCTTGAATTCCTCATAATCAAATGTCGACCGTATTACCTCCCAAGAGAATTCTCTTTGGTTATAGTCATAGCCGTGTATGTTCCCCCTCAAGACGATACCACGACGGCCCTCAAGGAACTACACTGGACTTTATGCAAACTGGAAACCACATATCCTGAGGCCGCATTTATTGTAGCTGGGGATTTTAACAAAGCAAATTTGATGAAAACCAACCGAAGGTATAGCAACACATTGACTGTACAATTCGTGCTTGGAAAACACTGGACCACTGGTATTTTCTTTTCTGGGCTGCTTAAAAGGTCTCAACGCCAACAAAACAAAGAAGATGATCATGGACTTCAGGAGACAGCAGAGGGCGCATGCCCCTATCCACATTGACAGGACCACAGTGGAGAAGGTGAAAGCTTCAAGATCCTTGGCGTACACATCACTGACGATCTGAAATGGTCATTTTGAGACTAAATAGATTTTATTAATGTATTATATTAAGTTCAAATAAAAGTGTTCATTGTTTATTCAGTAATGTTGTAATCGTCATTAGTACAAATACATATGTAAAAATCGTCCGATTGATCGGTATTGGCTTGTTTTGGCCCCCAGCAATCGGTATTTGTAATAATCGGTATCGGTAATAATCGGTATCGGTAATCGGTTGACCTCTAGTCACTGGTCAACTCCTCTATCTAGTGGTGGTCACTGGTCCTCTCCTCTATCTAGTGGTGGTCACTGGTCAACTCCTCTATCTAGTGGTGGTCACTGGTCCTAGCATCTATCTAGTGGTGGTCACTGGTCCTCCCTCTCTATCTAGTGGTGGTCACTGGTCCTAGCATCTATCTAGTGGTGGTCACTGGTCCTCCTCTCTATCTAGGGGTGGTCACTGGTCCTAGCATCTATCTAGTGGTGGTCACTGGCCCTCCTCTCTATCTAGTGGTGGTCACTAGTCCTCATCTATCTAGTGGTGGTCACTGGTCCTCATCTATCTAGTGGTGATCACTGGTCCTCTCCTCTATCTAGTGGTGGTCACTGGTCCTCTCCTCTATCTAGTGGTGGTCACTGGTCCTCTCCTCTATCTAGTGGTGGTCACTGGACCTAGCATCTATCCAGTGGTGGTCATTGGACCTAGTATCTATCTAGTGTTGGTCATTGGACCTAGCATCTATCTAGTGGTGGTTACTGGTCCTAGCACCTACAGTTGAAGTCGGAAGTTTACATACACGTTAGCCAAATACATTTAAACTCCGTTTTTCACAATTCCTGACATTTAATGCTATTAAAAATGCCCTGTCTTAGGTCGGTTAGGATCACCACTTTATTTTAAGAATGTGAAATCTCAAAATAATAGTAGAGATAATTATTTCTTTCAGCTTTTATTTCTTTCATCACATTCCCAGTGGGTCAGAAGTTTACATGCACTCAATTAGTATTTGGTAGCATTGCCTTTAAATTGTTTCACCTGGGTCAAACATTTTGGGTAGCCTTCCACAAAATGCCCACAATAAGTTGGGTGAATTTTAGCCCATCCCTCCTGACAGAGCTGGTGTAACTGAGTCAGGTTTGTAGGCCTCCTTGCTCGCACATGCTTTTTCAGTTCTGCTCACACATTTTCTATGGGATTGAGGTCAGGGCTTTGTGATGGCCACTCCAATACCTTGACTTTGTTGTCCTTAGGCCATATTGCCACAACTTTGGAAGTATGCTTGGGGTCATTGTTCATTTGAAAGACCAATTTTCATCCAAGCTTTAACTTCGTGACTGATGTCTTGAGATGTTGCTTCAATATATCCACATCATTTTTCTTCCTCACAATGCCATCTGTTTTGTGAAGTGCACCAGTCCCTCCTGCAGCACATCCTGCAGCACAAGCCTCCCCCTTTTCCTCCAAACATAACGATGATTATTATGGCCAAACAGTTCTATTTTTGTTTCATCAGACCAGAGGACATTTCTCCAAAAAGTATGATCTTTGTCCCCATGTGCAGTTGCAAACTGTAGTCTGGCTTTTTATGGCGGTTTGGAGCAGTGGCTTCTTCCTTGCAGAGCAGCCTTTCAGGTTATGTCAATATAGGACTCCTTTCACTGTGGATATAGATACTTTTGTACCTGTTTCTTCCAGCATCTTCACAAGGTCCTTTGCTGTTGTTCTAGGATTGATTTGCACTTTTCTCACCAAATAACTTCATCTCTAGGAGACAGAACACATATCCTTCCTGAGGGTATGATGTCTGCATGGTCCCATGGTGTTTATACTTGCGTACTATTGTTTGTACAGATGAACATGGTACCTTCAGGTGTTTGGAAATTGCTCCCAAGGATGAACCAGACTAGTGGAGGTCTACAATTTTTCTGAGATCTTGGCTGATTTCTTTTGATTTCCCCATGATGTCAAGCAAAGAGGCAATGAGTTTGAAGGTAGGCCTTGAAATACATCCACAGGTACACCTCCAATTGACTCAAATGATGTCAATTAGCCTATCAGAAGCTTCTAAAGCCATGACATAATTTTCTGGAATTTTCCGAGCTGTTTAAAGGCACAGTCAGCTTAGTGTATGTAAAATTCTGACCGACTGTAATCGTGATACAGTGAATTATAAGTGAAAGAATCTGTCTGTAAACAATAGTTGCATAAACGACTTGTGTCATGCACAAAGTAGATGTCCTAACCGGCTTGCCAAAACTATAGTTTGTTAACAAAAAAATGTGTGGAGTGTTTGAAAAACAAGTTTGAATGACTCCAACCTAAGTGTCTGTAAACTTCCAACTTCAACTGTATCTAGTGGTGGTCACAGAACCCTGACTGTACATGCTGACTACCTCAGTACACAGCAACACACCTGGCTCCACTCCAATACACTCTCTATTAAAATACTGTCTGTGTCTCAAATAGTACCCTATTTCATCTCGGTCCTAGTCCCAAGTAATGCCCTACATGTGGAAATGGGACCGCAATTATTATTATTTTTTTACCTTTTAGCACGACCAGTAGACACAAATACATATTTATATTTATATTTATATTTATATTTATATTTTATTTATATTTATATTTATATTTATATTTATATTTATATTTATATTTTATTTATATTTATATTTATATTTATATTTATATTTATATTTATATTTATATTTATATTTTATATTGGTATTTACATGTAAGGACTAGAGACCAGTGAATAGGGTACTATTTAGTTTGCAATTGTGTTACAATAGAGTGAGTGGAGCCAGATGTTGCTGCTGGTAGTCGGCAATAACGTCGGGGACGGTACCTAGCACAGTTGAAGTTGAAGTTACGAACATAGTTAGTCATTCAAACTTGTTTTCAAACACTCCGCACATTTTTGTTAACAAACTATAGTTTTGGCAAGCCCGACAGATTTCACCTGTGCATGAGCACAGTCTTATCGTAATTTACAGACGAATTCTTTCATATAATTCAACCCATCGCGACTACATACACTAAGCTGACTGTGCTGCTAAGCAACTGAGAAAAATTCGAAAATGTGGCTTTAGTAGGCGTGTTTGAGTCGGTGGAGTGTACGTGGTTCAAGGCCTACCTTCAGGCTAGCAGCCAGAGATCTCGAAGCAATGAACCTCCATGGTTCAATCCTTGAGGCATTCCAAGTGTTCATCTGTACAAACAATGAAATAGCATGGCTCTGGAGACAGAACATCTGCCACATCAGGGAGAAGGATTATGTGTTCTTGTCTCTAGAGATGAAAGTTATTTATTGAGAAAGAAATGCAAATCAATATCTGGGTACAACAAACAATTGCTGTGAAGATGTACAGGAAGAGGCAGGTGCAAGTATCTGTATCACAGTGAAGAATCCTGTTGTAACCTGAAGGCTGGAAAATACCCCAAAACCGCCATCAAAAAAGCCAGTTTGATTCTGGCTTCTTATGGACAGATCATGCTGATAATCTCTGTCTGATGAAAAATAGAACTGTTTGGCCTTAATGTCATCGTTATGTTTGAAGGAGGCTTGTGGCAGTGCTGCAGGGAGGACCGCTTCACCAAAAACAGATGGCATTGTGAGAGGGGAAAAAGAAATATTGAATTATATTGGCAACATCTCAAGTCATGAAGTTAAAGCTTGGATGTGGACTCAAATGACTGGCTGCGAAGCAGCAGCAAGAGCAGGAGTCAGGTGACCAGGTGGTAAAGCTGACCTCAATCCCCCGCCCAGAAAATGTGTGAGGCAGATGGCGTGTGCGGCGGGAGGCCTGGGCTGACTCAGTTACACCAGCTGTCTGAAGGGATGGGCTTCACCCAGACATTTTGAGCTACCCAAATGTTTGACGGAGTAGTAAACTTCTGAGGTGGTGCGTGTACCCATAGTGTGATGAAAGAAGTAAAGCTGAAAGACAATTATCTCTACTGTGTTATACAGTTTGCATTCTTAAAAAACAAAGTGGTGATCACAACAGGGCATTTTAACAACATTAAATGTCGAGGTAACTGAGTTTAAGCTGACGCGTGTAATAACTGTAGTAACTGGGACAACCGCCGCTGGAATAGTCTTGGGTCAATGACGGCATCAGATAGTGCTGGGTCAATGACCGCCGCTAAGCTGGATAGCTGGTCCCGGTGACCTCCATGGGCAGTGACCACAGGTGGGGAGGGCCGGTGACCGCCGCTGGGTGGGAGGCCACGTGATGCCGCTAGATGAGGAGGACCATTGACCGCCGCAGATAGTGAGGGACTAGTGACCGCTGGAAGGCCGGTGACCACCGCTAGATAAGGACCGCTAGATAGGGAGGGACCGGTGACCGCCGCTGAATATGCTAGGCCACCGCCAGGAGGACCACGTTCACCGCTGGGTAGACGGTGACCGCCGCTGGGTGGAGGTTGACCGGTGACCTCCGCAGATAGAGGGAGAGGACCGGTGCCACTGGAAGGAGTTGACCGGTGACTTGGGTCAACCGATACCGATACCGATATTACCGATACCGGTATTACAATACGTGCTGGGGAAGCAATACCCGATCAATCGGCGTTACATATATGTGGCGCAATGGCGATTACAACATTACTGAATAGGCAATGAACTTTACTGTGAGCAATATGCATTAATAAAGTATTTAATCTCAAAATGACACCCATTTCAGATGCGTCGGTGACCAGGGTCTTGACTCCTTCTTCCACTGTGGTCTATTGGATGAGAGGCATGTGCTGAAGTCCATGATCATCTTCTTTGTTTTGTTGGCGTTAATTACAAGCGGCCGAAAAGAAAGTACCAGTGGTCAGTGTTTTCCAAAACGCAGTACGGTCAATGTGTTGCTTTTTCATCAAATTTGCTTTGTTAAAATCTGGCCCTAGTAAATGCGATCATCAGCTGTGATTTCCAGTTTGCATAAAGTCAGTGTAGTTCCTTGGCTCGACTTTGTGCTGTGACTACAACCGAAGAAGAGCTGCTAACGGGAGACGTATGATCGACATTTGATATGAGAATTCAAGAAGTCGGATAATTTAGGCAATGCCTGCGTGTCATGGTAGTTAATCATGGCAAACACCACTTTCTTCTTCCCGGGGCGTTGCTATTCTAATGCAGGCGTGAGCAGATCTAACTGTCTGTATGGATGGGGCCAGCTATGTCAGAGAGTTCAACATTCTGTCTGTGATGAGCAGTGCTGTCTGTGAATGAGGTTTGTACCATGTATTCTGAGGAAAATATGTTACGTGTCTGCAACGAAGGAGGCCTAAATCAAGCTTGTCCTGGTATTGTCGGGAACGAACATTAAGCATTCAATGTCGGAAGCGGTGAATGTGCCAAGCATATTACCTCTTTAGAAGTTTCCTCTGGAAAGTTACATAAACAAAGAAGTTATTTCCGGCTGCTGTATGAAGAGTAACACGACACAGACTGACTTCTTTAAAACTTTGGGCTAGAAATACTGTCAAAAGTTGCCCAGAAAGCTCAGGCGCCATGTCTGATCATCTTATTTAAGTTCTCATCGACAGATAGCTATATATGACGGACAGTTACAGGGCACTGGCAAGGACATTGCACATGGCCTGTTCCGGGACGCTGAGGCGACCACGCAAGGACGCTGTACAGGCGATTACACAGGACGTTACGCAGGACATGTACGTGACATTACGCTATTGCAGTTACACCAAGGATAAAGGACACTGTACGCTATTTTGAGACATTACAGGACATTACACAGGACATAGCGCAGGCATTACAGGACGCGTACGGGGCATTACGCAGGACGCTGGCGCGGACATTACACGCAGGACACGTGCGCGGGACGCTGACGCGGAGAACGTCTGGGATAACCTGGGACATTACGCAGGACGCTGTACGGGACATTTACGGGACGCTGTACCGGGGACATTACACAGGACACTGTAGGACATTACACCAGGACTGGGGTGTCCGCAGCGTGTACGGAGGCATTACACGGAGGACATGTGGACGTACACAGGACGACATAACGGGACGTGCACGGGACGCGGCACGGACATTACACAGGACATTACGGGACGCCAGGCGCTGTGGAAGGACATTACACGGACGGGACACTGTACGGACGATACGCAAGGACATTACGCACAGGACGCACGGACGTGCACAGGACTGTAGGACGTGCACAGGACACTTTGTACAGAATTACACTGGGGCATACACGGGCATTACGCAGGACGTGCAGGACGCTATTACAGGGCGTGCAGCGCCGCGCTGCGAGACATTACGCAGGACATTACCTGGGACACAGGACATTACACAGGACATACAGAAGCAAGGACATAGCCTGAGACGTCCCAGGACGCTATTACCGGAGACATGCAGGACTGTCACAGTTCTTTTAGGCATTACGGGACGTTACACAGGACATATTACAGGACATTACAGGGCACTGTACAGGGCGGGCATTGTACGGGGCTACGCAGGACGTGTACGGACATATTTGGGGCATTGCACAGGACGGGACCACACAGGACGCTGTACGAGACCCACGCAGGACGCTGGCGCGGGACGCTGTACGAGACGTTACGCAGGACATTGCACGAGGACGTGGCACGGGAGCATTGCACAAGGACGACGCAGGACGCTGTACAGGACATTACGGACGCGCCGGCTGGGGTGCAAGGACACGTGGGAGCGACTGTACAAGGACGACCCGCAGGACATTACACGGAGCACTGGCAGACATACAGGTGCTGTGCGGACATTACACAGGACACTGTGGGGCATTACACAGGGCGATACAGGACACTGTACAGGGCGATACACGCAGGACGCTGTCTGAGACATTACGCAGGACGTCCCCTGGGAGCGCAATTACACGGGACGTGCACAGGACATTACACGGAACGTACGGACACTGTACGGGACATTACGGTTGCTGTACAGGACGTTACGGGACACTGTACGGAGACATTACACAGGACATTACACAGGACACTGTACGGACATTGCAGGACATTACACGGGACGCAGCGCGGGACATTACGCAGGACACTGGCGGTTGACATTGTACGGGACATTACACAGGACATTGTACAGGACGCTGGCGCCGGGACACGGGACGCAGGACATTACGCAGGACACTGGCCGCGGGGGGACATTACACGGGTTGCTGTGAGCTGCACGGTTACTATTCTGGACATTACGCAAGGACGACCACCTTTGTACGGACGTCCCACAGGACACTACTGATACACGGGACATTACGCAGGACATTACACCAGATTACGCAGGACACTGGCCACCAGGACATTACGGACACTGTGGATACTGCGGAACTGTACGAACGGGACATTACGCAGGACACAGCCTGGGAGCATTACACAGGACATTACGCAGGACACTGTGGGACATTACACAGGACACTGTGCAGGACATTGTACAGGACATTACACAGGACAGGACATTACACCAGGACACTAACACAGGACATTACACAGGGCATTACACCGCGCAGGACATTACACAAGTGAACATTACACAGGACGACAGGACATTGTGTGCCAACATCTATGCCAGCAGTGTTCCCTCCTCTACTTCTGTCCCTCTCTCTATCTCCTTTCTCTATATCTGCCTCTCTCCAGTCCTTCATCCCTATCTCCCCTCTTCGAATGTGGATAAACGCGCCTTAGGTTTGCGGGATGTGCGTATACTGTCATCGCCCTTCTGACTGTCTGGCAGAAGAGGAAGAAGAGAACGAACGAACGAACGAACGAACAGACGAACGAACAATTTTGTTTGAACGAACGAACGGCGAACTGAGAAACCCAGAGAGACGGGGAAGACAGGCTGGGAAGAAGGCTAACGTTTGGTGTTGTTTAATTTCAACGAACGAACCGAACAGTGAGTGAACGAACGAACGAACGAGCGAACGAACGAACAATTGCCGAACGAACGTTTGAACGAACTGAACGAGAGAGGGCGGGCAGAGAGGAACTCCGATGATAAGAGAAAGAGCTGACATCCCTGGCAATGGCTATTTATGCAAATCAGGAGCATGATGATGGACAGAGTTCAGTGAAGAGGAATGTACAGGAGGTAATTAGCATGGCTGGCTGCTGCTGAGAGATGGAGGAATTAGAGGGAGATGAGGGGATGGAGGTGGAGAGGTCGGAGATGGAGGATGTGAGAATCAGGGTGGAGAGGGCGAAAATGCAGTATGAGATGAGAGGACCGAGAGGATAGCTGAATGGAGAGATGGAGGAGATGAAGATGGAGGTTGGCCGAGGTCAGATGGAGGATGGCAAGAGTGGTGGTGGGTGGTCAGGGATTGGAGAGGTGGTTGGAAGTGGAGGGACAGAGAGATGGAGATCCGAGATGAGTCAGGGATGAGATGGTGGTGGAAGATGGGCGGATGAGATGTGAAGTGGCTGGGAGAGATGAAGGTGGAGGGATGTGAAGATGAGAGTCGAGGATGGAGGATGAACAGATGGATGAGGGATGGCAGATGGAAGGTTGGACAGAGAGGTGGGTGAGTGGGTGGAGGTTGGAGAGATGGGTGAGATGGAGAGATTGAGGATGAGATGGAGAGAAGTAGAAGGTGAAAGGAGGGAAGAAGGGATGAAATGTGGAGGGAGATGGAGGGGATGGAGATGGTGAGAGATGGAAGTGATGAGGGTTGAGGAGGTGGAGAATGAGGTGGAGGAGATGAGTAGGTGGAGGATGTGGGTGGTGGATGAATGGGTGGTGAGACGGTGAAGATGGTGGTGGAAGAATGGAGGATGGATGAGAGATGGAGGAAGCGAAGAGAATGGAGAGATTGTGTATCTTTATGAATCCCGCAGAAGACGTCTACTGGTAGGCGTCATTATAAAATGGAAATTTGATGTAACTGACGCTAGGTAAATAAGGTTAAACAAACTGCATACAAATAATTAAATTAATACACCAAAAAAATATATATGACACATAAAATATTGTAAAAATGACCTACACCAATATAACTCATGGCCACCACCTCAACAATATTTGTCATAAGTGTGGAACCTGCAGTCTCGGAAAGCAGAAGTTTATTTATTCTTAGCAGTGTTCTCTTTGTTTTCTACTGTATTATTGACATGTGTTTGTTTTACTCCATCATCAATAACTTCTGTGTTGTTGTATGTGTGGGACTGCTATCTTGGCCAGGTGCAGTTATAAATACGGGCAAATAAGGTGAAATCTCAAAATTAAAATAAAGTAAAATCCTGGCCCAGGCACCTGATGGAGAACGCTGGCTCGACCTGCAACAACACAGAGACCACATGGAAAGCAAGGCTACAGTCAATAACCAGTGAAAGAAACAAAGAAGTCTATATGCAGTGAGTGCCAATAAGGCTCAGGAGTTAGGTAAATAACTTAGGCCATGGTGTAACAGTCGCTTATGGAGATGAAGATGCATATTGCAAATAGGAGTGCAGAAAAGCTGAAACAAATACGGCAATGAGGATGAGGAGCAGACAAATGGAGAGCTATGAGGCTATGGTAGGTGCGTGATCTAGAGCTTCTTTCTGACTTGGCTGTGTCAAGCCCCAAGTGTGTTTGCAATTTGTTCCGGACCGGCAGGCTGAAAGAAGTAAGAGGAACGATTTTATTCTTCTGCTGATGCTCTCTGGCAGTGTACTAATATCGCGGTGAAGACATGGGTAACCAGTGAGTTTGGCGATGGCGAGGGCCAGCCAGCGAGCGCATGGGATGGCAAGCGGATGGTACTGTGATAGACATCAATCAGCCTGACAACGTGTCTGTAATAATAACATCTGCCGTATATAGCGCCTCTGTATAGCTCTGCTGTATCGCTCTCTGTATATATCTAGCCGCCGCTACTGTAGCCTCTGCTGTATGGCCTCTCTACTGTATTTAACTGCTCATACTGTATATGGCCTCTGTAATATAACCTCTCTGCTGTATTTGAAAACACTTCTGCTGTATACCCTCTCTACTGTGTTTAGCCTCACTACTAACTATATATCTACAATAATATAACCCCTCTGCATATAGCCTCTACACAATAGCAGCCTTCTCTGTATATATCCTCTCTACTGTATTGCTCTCACTTACTGTAGCACTGTATACCTACTCTACTGTATGTTTAACATATACCTTGTATATAGCCTCTCTGTATTTAACTCATATATAACCTCTCTACTATCTCTCTCTACTATGTTGCTACTACTACCTCTCTGTGTGTAATTTATAGGCTGCTGTGTATGATCTATCTGCTGTGTGTATTATCTGCTGTTAATGTATTTATCTGCTGGTGTATAATATCTGCTGTTATTATTTATCTGCTGTGCATGATCTCTGCTGTTAATGTAGTATCTGCTGTGTGTAATTTATCTGCTGTTGTCTATTTATCTCTGCTGTTATGGCCGTCTGCTGTGTATGTATATCTCTGCTGTGCAAACGTCTCTGCTATTGTCTTAAGTCTGCTGTGTATGTAATATGCTCTCTGCTGTGTTTGGCAATCTGCCTATCTGCTGTAATATGGCCTCTCTTCTGTATATAAGCCTCTCTGCTGTAATATATAGGCCTCTGCTCGTTATGTGAATGTCTGCTGTGTATAACATCCTCTGCTGTCATATATTATCTGCTGTTGTGTAGTATCTGCTGTTATTATGGCCTCTCTGCTTCGTATGGCCTCTCTGCTGTGTGTAAACCTCTGCTGTATGTATCTGCCACTCTCTACTGTATATAGCGCCTCTCTACTGGCTATGTAATACTGTAATAGCCAGCTTCTCTCTACTGTATGTAACCTCTCACTGTCTCTGCTGTATATAGCCTCTCTACTGTCTCTACTATATGTAACACTATACACTTTAATATAGCCTGTCTGCAATATGCTTCTCTGCTATATATAGCCTCTCTACTGTATATAACCTTCTCTACTATATATAACACTCTCACTGTATACCCTCTCTACTGTATGTAACCTCTCTACTATTATATCTACTGTAGCCTCTCTACTAATATGACCTCTCTGCTGTGTATAGCCTCTACTATAGCCTCTCTACTGTATATAACCTCTCTACAATATAGCCCTACACCAATATGAATACTCTGCATATATAGCCTCTCCTGTATATAACCTCTGTAATATATAGCTTACTCTCTACTGTATCATAGCCATCTCTACTAATATATAGCCCTCTACTATGGCTTACTCTACTGTATATAACCTCTCTGCCATATAACTTATAACGCAACAACAACACTCTCTGCAACATCCTTCTCTACTGTATATATAGCCTCTCTGTAACTTACTCTCTGCTATTATATAGCTTCTACCTGTATATAGCCTCTCTACTGTATAACCTCTCTACTAATATATAACTTCTCTGCCTTATATAACCCTCTACTGCTATATAACACTTCTCTACTAATATAATATACTCTGCCTATAACCTCTCTGCAACCTGTCTACTGTATATAGCCTCTGCTGTCATACTCACACTAGCTAATAGCACTCTACTATAGTATAACCTCTCTACTGTATATAACACTCTCTACCTGTATATATGACCTACTCTACTGATATATAACCTCTGCTATATGGCCGCTCTCCACTCACCAGCCTCTCTACTGTATGTAGACTTTCTCTGCACAGCTAGCATATACCTGTGCGTCTTCATCTAACCTGTGCACTGCCATGAGTACTCTCCGACATGCTGGCTCACTATACTCTGCATGTAGCCTCATGCTCTGCCACGCCCATACGCGGCCTTCTCACCTGCCCAGCTGTATATGGCCATGCCACAACTATGTAGCTATTACATCTACCACTGTGTATATCACTATACTGCTGCTGCCTGCAATATAGCCTCTCTGCTGTATAGGCCTCTCTGGCCTCTAGCCTGTCTTCTGTATCACTGCTCACGCTGCTGCTCATACGTCTCTACCTCATTACCTCTCTACGCTGTTGTACTGGCTACAGTCTCTGCTGTATATAGTCTACTCTTCTAGCTGTATAGCTTCTCTGCTTTGTATTTAGCTCTGTCACTCTACTGTATATAGCCTCTCTCTACTATAGCCTCCTACTGTATGTAGCCTCTCTATAGCTTATATTATGCTTAGTCTCTCTGCATATATAACCTCTCTGTATATAACCTCTGCTGTATGTAAGCCTCTACTGCTGTCTCTAGCCTCTCTGCCTATATATAGCCTTCTCTGCTACACCTCTCCTGTATGTAAACACTCTCTCTGTATATAGCCTCTACTACCTATAAATATAACCCTCTACTGTATAACCTCTCTACTATAACCTCTCTACTGTATATACTCTGCTGTATATGGCCCTCTCTGCCTAATATATATACTACTATGTACGCCTGTATATAACCTCTACTGTATATAGCCTCACTTTGTATATAACACTTCTCTTTGTATATAGCCTGCTCTGCCTGTATATAGCCTGCAACTGTAACCCCTCTACTAACAGCCTACCTGCTATATAAGCTTACTTCTCTGCTGTATATAACCTCTCTCACTGTATAACCTCTCCTAATATAACCTCTGCATATACCTCTCTACTGTATCTCTTCCCTGTATAACCTCTCTGCCTGTAACCTCTCTGCTGTATAACCTCTCACTGTAACACTGTCTGCCAATAGCAACTTCTTACTATTATATAGCTTCTCTACTGTATCTAGCTATACTCTACTGTGTCTGTCTCTCTCACTGTATCAACCTCTTACTGATATATAGCCTCTATATGCTGTCTCTACAATATATAACCTTCTCTGTCACTAACTACTCTCTACTGTATATAACCTCTCTACTGTATATATACTCTACTGTATAACACCCCTCTGTATAGCCTCTCTGTATAGCCTACCTGTATATATTCCCTCTATATATATGGCTTTCCTGTCTGCTATTATACTGTATGTAACTGCTCTACTGTATCTAACACTGCTCTACTGCTAATAACCTCTGCTAACTAATATAACTTCTCTACAACATGTAACCTCTCTGCTGTATATAACCTCTGTATATGGCTTCTCTACTAACAAAGCTTCTCTGCAGTAATATAATCTGCACTGTAACCTCTCTGCTGTATATGGCACATATACTGTAACCAGCCCCTACTGTATATAACCTATACCCACTGTATAACATATACTGTATGTAACACTCTCTGCAACTCACACTGTATATAGCCTACCTCATAACCTATACTGCTGTGTGATATAACCTCTCTGGCCTCTGCTTGTGTTGATGTATGCAATATGGCCTCTCTGCTGTGTATATAGCCTCTTCTGTGTGGCCTATCTACTGTATATAAGCCTCTCTACTGTTTTTAGCTATGTCTGCTTCCTGTAACCTCCTCTGCTGTGGACATGTGGCCTCTGCTGTATATGGCCTCTCTGCTGTGGATAGTCTCTGCTGCTGTATAGTAGCCTCTCTGCTGGATAGTCTCTCTCTGTATATAGCCTCTCTGCTGTTATGGCTATCTACTGTTATATGCCTCTCTCTGCTGTGTGTATCTGCTTAGTATTGTGGCCTCTCTGCTGTATAACAATATGGTATCTCTGCTTTATATAGTATCTGCTGTGTATTATCTGCTGTGTATAGGCTCTCTGCTGTGTATGTCTCTGCTGTATATAGCCTCTGCTGTTATATAACCTCTCTACTGTGTGTAATGGTCATCTTGTATATAGTCTCTGCTGTATATGGCCTCTCTGCTGTATGGCCTCTTATCTCTGTATATATATATAACACTACTCACTTTGCAGCACTATATAGCTTATATACTACAATATTTAACCACTATATATAGCCTCTCACTAATATATAATACCTATATATATAACCTCTCTGCTATATATCTCTACCTGTATGCGCCTCTCTACTGTATATAACACTACTCTATAATAATAACTCACTGTGTCTCTTCTCTATTATGTAACCTCTCACATATATATGTTCTCTACACTGTATATAACCTCTCAAAACTTATATCTACCACTGTATATTCTCTACTGTATATAGCCTCTACTGTATATAACCTCTCTACTATATATATACACTAATATATAGCTTTCCTATTTACAATATAGCCCTCACTTTACTGTATATAGCTTCTCTCTACTGTATATGGCACTACTGTATATTACTCTCTGCTATATAACTATACTCTGCATATATATCTCTCTACTGTCATAATTCTCTGCCAATGTATGGCCTCTGCTGTGTATAGCCTGCTCTTTTTGTATCTCCTTCTCTGTATATGGCCTATACCACTGTATGTAATATACCTGACAATATGAAAAGCATACCGCAGCAATAACCCTCTGCATATATGTATGCTCTGGCCTGCTCTATATATATGGCCCCTCTGTATATTATGTCTGCATATAGCTTCTCTTACTGTATAGCTTCTACTGTAATCTGGCCACTGTATGTAACTCTCTCTGCCAATAATATAGCCTCTACTAATATATAACTTCTCTACTGTATATACCACTGTATATAGTACAGCATGGCACCTCTCTGCTACAATATATTGCCTCTACTACTGTATGGCTCTCTTACTATATGTAGCCTGCTCTGCAGCCCGCTATATTATATAACCTGCTCTGCTCAACAGCAAGCATACTCTGCCTGTATATATTACTATACGCAACTCTGTATGTAACCTCTCTACTTGCTAACCAACCTCTTACTGTATATAACCTCTCACTGTCTATAGCCTCTACTCTATATATGACCTCTCTGTTGTGTATAGTCTCTCTACTGTATCACCTGTATTAGCCTCTCTGGTATATGGCCTCCTCTGCTATGTATGTAGTATCTGCTGTGTATGTGGTATCTGCTGTGTATAGCCTCTGCTGTTATGTATTTATATCTGCTGTTGTGTGGGATCTGCAGTGGTAATGACCTCTCTGCTGTTAATGTATTTATCTGCTGTGTGGTATCTGCTGTTGTGTATTATTATAATCTATATAGTATCTCTGCTGTGCCATATTATCTGCTGTCTGTGTATTTATCTCTCAGTAATATGATCTCTGCTGTTTTATGGCTATCTGCTGTATGTGGCCTCTGCTGGCCAATGTAGTATCTGCTGTATATGGCCTCTACTGTTGTATAAGTATCTAACGTATGACCTCTGCTGTTGTGTGATATGTCTGCTGTGTGGGACCATCTGCTGTGTATATGGACATAACTGTAATGACTCTCTGCTGTTATATGGTATCTGCTGTGTAGCCTATCTGCTGTTGTGGTATCTGCTGTTATCACTGTCTCCTAATGCAACCTCTCTGTATAAGCCTCTCTACAACATATAACCTTCTCTACTGTATGTGGCACCTGCTCTACTATGTAACCTCTCTGCACATAGCCCTCTATATATAGCCTCTCTACTGTATAACCTCTCTGTATATAGCTTTGCAATATAGCTTGCTTACTCTCTACTGTAATATTACTCTCTACTGTATATATCTACCTTATTATAACACTCTCTACTTTTGCTATAACATACTACTATATATTATACTCTATATATCTACTGTATCTATACTTTAATATGAGAAACACTATATACTATTATGAACCACACTCTACTATTATATAGCCTCTCACCACTGTATATAGCCACCACCCACTATTATGTAACCTCTCTTAATATAACCTCTACTAACATATATTACTCTTACTAATATATAGCCTGCTCTGCCTGTCTCTGCTGTGTAAGCACTGCATAACCATGTATTTCTCTGCAATAGCTCATAGCCTCTCTGTCTGCTGTATATGACATATATAACAGTATTAATGGTATCTGCTGTTGTGTAATTAAATCTGCTGTGTGTGGTATCTGCTTGTTGTGTGGTATGCTGTTATTATGGTATCTGCTGTTGTGTAATTATCTGCTGTTGTGTATTTATCTGCTGGTAATGTAATTTATCTGCTGTTGTCTAATGACCTCTGCTGTTGTATATTTATCTGCTTGATGTATTTATCTGCTGTGTCATAATCTGCTGTGTATAGCCTCTCTGCTGTGTCTATATTACTCTCTTAACATATATAGCCTCTCTACTGTGTTATGTAGCCTCTGCTCTGGCCTCTCTGCAGTATGTACTCTATCTGTATGTGGCCTCTCTGTATATGTATGATCTCTGTGCTGTGTGTACATGTCTACTGGTAATGTGGTATCTCTGCTCTTACTTTTATCTGCCAGTATGTAATCATCTGCTGTTATGTAATATCTCTGCTGTTAACATGTTATCTGCTGTTAATCATATTTATCTGCTGTTGTTTACCTCTCTGCTGTATATGGATCTCTGTTGTGTAATTTATCTGCTGTTGTATGGTATCTGCTGTTATATGGCCTCTCTGCTGTATGTATTTGGCCTGCTGTTATGGCGTCTCTGCCATAATATAATATCTCTGCTGTAAGCCTCTCTACTGTATATGGCCTCTCCTGTCTATATCTGCCTCTCTGCTGTTATGTAGTCTCTCTGCTGTATGTAGCTCACTGTGTGTATGTATCCTCTCGATGTAATATGTGCTCTGCTGTGTGCATGATCTCTCTCTATGTGACCTCTCTTGATCTATTTATCTCTCTACTGTTGTATGGCCTCTCTACTTCCTTATTTATCTGCTGTTGTGTAATATCTGCTGTATGTATCTCTCTGCTGTATGTAATATCTCTACTGTGATATAGGCCTCTCTGTAATGTCTGTAATATGGCTCTCTGCTGTTATGTAGTATCTTGTTAATAGCCTCTCTGCTGTATATGAACTCTCTACTACTGTACTCTACTCTGCTAATTATAGCTCTCTGCTGTATCATGGCATACATTCAACCCTACACTGGCCATGTAGCCCTCTCTGCTATGTATGGCCTCTGCTGTATATAGCCTCTCTGCTGTATGGCTTATATACCCACTGTATATAGCCTCTGCTATATATCAACACACTTTGTGTGGCTTATATACCACTGTCCTTCTTGGCCTCTATGTATATAATATCTCTACTGTATATAACTGCTCTCTACACAATATAGCCTCTGTATATGTCCTCTGCTGTATATGTACCTCTCCCTGTATGGCCTCACACTGTCTCTGCCTGTGCTGGCTAATATGGCCCTCGCAGCTGTGTGGCCCTGCGCAATATCGCCAACATGCTCTGCTGGCATGTATTTTCTATACCTTGTATGGCCTATACCACTGGCCATATGGCCTATGCACTGTGTAAGCCTCTATACTGTGTAAACATATACTGTATATGGCACTGCTCTGCCATATCTGCTGTGTATCTCATGCTGGTATATCTTAACTGTTATGGTACATTCTGCTGTTGTGTAAGTATCTCTGCTGTGTTATCTCTGCTGTATAACCTCTGCAGTATATAACCTCTCTACTGTAATATTACTCTCTGTTATTTATAACCTCTCTGCTGTATAAAAGGCCTCTCTGCTGTGTAATATGAACCTCTCTGCTGTATATAATATCTCTCTGGTCATCATATCAACCTCAATACGGTATTAATCTCTACTGTGTATATGTACTCTCTCTGCTGTATATAACCTCTCTGCTACTGTTATATGAATCTCTACTGTATGTGTGACCTCCTCTGCACAATATATAATCTCTCTGCTGTGCATATGGCCTCTACTGTATATAACCTCTCTACTGTATATAGATCTCTCTACTGTATATAAGCCTCTCTACTGTATATAACCTCTCTACTGTGTATATTCTCTCTGCTGTGTATGGCCTCTGCTGTTATGGCCTCTCTGCTTGGTTGTGTATTTAGATCTGCTGTTAATGGTGCTCTCTGCTGTTGGCCTCTCTACTGTATGTGGCCTCTCTACTGTATATAACCTCTCTGCTGTATATGTTGATCTCTTACTGATAATGTAGCCTATCTGCTGTATGTAATATGTCTCTGCTGTATGTTGATCTGCTGTAATATGTAATATAGCTGCTGTTAATGTATATCTCTGCTGTTAATATGGTATCTGCTGTGGATGGCTATCTGCTGTATGTAGTATCTGCTGTGTGTGTAATATCTGCTGTTAATATGGCCTCCTGCTGTGTGGAACGTCTCTGCTGTGTGTGACTATCTGCTGTCAATATGTATCTCTCCTCTGTGTGTAATTCTCTCTAATATGTATATCTCTCTCTGTGTATATATCTGCTGTCTACTGTATCTGCCAATGGCCTCTGCTGTGTATATATGTGCCTCTCTGCTGTGCATATTGCCTCTCTGCCTCTCTTCTGCTGTATCTGCCAGGGTTAATATATGTTACTCTGCTGTAATGTTCTCTGCTGTTAATAATAGTATCTCTGCTTGTATGGCGATCTCTACTTTAATGTAAGCCTCTCTGCTGTTATGTAACCTCTCTGCTGTAATAATGGCCTCTGTATATGCCTCTACTATCTCAACCTCTCTAATATATAAGCCTATCTACTGTTAATATGGTATCTCTCTGCTGTTATGTATCGGTAATTGTCATATCTGCTGTTATGGAAGCTCTGCTGTAGTATGTTATCTGCTGTGTATATATCTGCTGTATGCCCTCTCTGCTGTATAGATCTGCCAGTGTATTTATCTGCTGTGTATGTAGCCTATCTGCTGTTAATGTATTTATCTGCTGTGCAATGTTATCTGCTGTGTGGCCTCCTGCTGTTAATGTGAGCTATCTGCTGCTATGTGGTATCTGCTGTTATTAATATTTATCTGCTGTTGTGTATTATCTGCTGTGTGTGTTATCTGCTGTTATGTAGTATCTCTGCTGTATGTAATCTGCTGTATGTAACCTCTCTGCTGTATATAGATCTATCTGCTGTTTATGTAACCTCTCTACTGTAATATAAGCCTCTCTACTGTGTATAGTCTCTGCTTCATATAACCTCTCTGTGGATAACCTCTCGGCTCTATATGGCCTCTCTATATGTGGCCTCTGCTGTGTGTAGTCTCTCTGTAATATGGCCTCTGCTGTTGTATAACCTCTCTACTGTATATCTGCCTCTCTATTATCTGCTTCATATAGCCTCTCTACTGTATATAGCCTCTCTGCTGTCTATAGCCCTCTGCTGTATATAGCCTCTCTACTGTATATAGTAGCCTCTCTCTAATATATTTATATCTGCTGTATGTATTTATCTGCTGTCCAATAACTATCTGCTGTATGTACATATCTCTGCTATCTATATTCCGTCTGCTGTTGGGACTATCTCTGCTGTTAATATATTTATCTCTATCTGCTCTGCTGTATGTAATGTCTCTGCTGCTGTATATGCTCTCTGCTGTGCTGTTGTGTAATCTCTGCTGTTGTGTATCTGCTATATGTAATCATCTGCTGCTGTATGTATAATATCTCTGTTATGTAATTTATCTGCTGTTGTGTGCTCTGCTATGTATTATCTCTGCTGTATGGCCTCTCTACTGTATGTATCATCTGCTGTATCTGCTGTTAATGTAATATCTGCTGTATGGCCTCTATCTGCTGTGTATCTCAGCCTCTCTGCTGTATGTGGCCTCTGCTGTGTATATGGCTCTCTACTGGATATAACCTCTCTGTATATGGCCTCTCTGCTAATATGTCTCTCTGCACAATATATAGCCCCCTCTACTGTGTGTATGGCCTCTCTGCTGTAATATGGCTCTCTCTGCTGCTGTATATATAACCCTCTGCTGTTAATATGGCCTCTCTGCTGTGCATAACTCTCTGCTGTAAATGCCTCTCTGCTGTATCCTGGCCCTCTCTTTATATATCCACTGTATATAACCTCTCTGCTACTGTATTTGCCTCTGCTGTGTACCTCTCTGGCCTCTACTGCTATAATCTCTCTGCTGTATATAACCTCTCTGCTGTATGTAGCCTCTCTGTGTATGTGGCCCTCACTCTGCTGTATGGACTCTCTGCTGTATAGCCTCCTCTGCTGTTATGTATGGCCTCTCTGCTGTGTATGACCTCTCTGCTTATTGTGTGTTATCTGCTGTTGTGTATGGCCTCTGCTGTGTATGGCCTCTGCTGTTGTGCTCTATTTCATATATGGGTATCTGCTGTATGTAACCTCTGCTGTATCAGGTCTCTCTTTGTATGTCGCCTCTCTGCTGTATAGCCTCTCTGCTGTATATGGCCTCTCTGCTGTATATATGGCCTCTCTGCTGTATATGGCTCTCTGCTGCATATGGCCTCTCTGCTGTATATAGCTCTATATGGCTCTGCTGTATGGTAACCTCTCTGCTTATATATGCCCTCTCTGCTGTATATAGCTCTGCTGTGTATGGCCTCTGCTGTATATGGCCTCTGCTGATATGTAGCCTCTCTGCTGTATATGTGCCTCTCTACTGTATATAATTGGCCTCTCTGCTGTATATATATTATCTTCTACTGTATATAGCTCTCTGCTGTATAAGCCTCTCTACTGTATATAGCCTCTCTCTCTGCCTCTATGTATTATCTGCTATATGTGGTATCTGCTGTGCTGTATATAGCTCTGCTGTTTGTGTATTTCTCTGCTGTATGTCTCTCTGCTGTGTATTATCTGCTGTATGTATATATCTGCTGTTATAAGTATTGCCTCTCTATCTGCTGTGTTGGCCTCTGCTGTATGTAAGCTATCTCTGCTAATGTAATTTATCTGCTGTATATGGCTCTCTGTATATGGCCTCTCTGCTGTGTATGACTACCTCTCTGCTGTATATGTGCTATCTGCTGTATATGTGGTCTCTGCTGTTGTATGGTTATCTGCTGTGTGTATAGCTCTGCTGTATGTGGCCCTCTGCTGTGTATACCTCTCTGCTCTATATGGCCCCTCTGCTGTATGGAGCCTCTCTGCTGTTATGTGGTATCTGCTGTATCAAACCTCTCCTGCTGTGTATGTCCTCTGCTGTATGTAGTATCTGCTGGTAATGTGTACTCTGCTGTTGTGTGGTATCTCTGCCGTATGTAATTTATCTATATTTGTCAATATAATATCTCTGCTGTGTGTAGTATATCTGTATTGTGTATTTATCTGCTGTATATAGCTCTGTTGTATATGGCCTCTGCTGTATATATCTATGTATATTTATCTGCTGTTGTCAAGCCTCTGCTATATATATACGTCTACATGTATATTATCTGCTGTATATGGCTTTCTCTGCTGTATATGTGCCTCTGCTGCTGTATATGGCTCTGCTGTATGATCTGCCCAATATATCTCTGCTGTATATAGGCTCTGCTGTATATAGCTGTCTGCTGTATATATGCACAATCTGCTGTATGTAGCCTCTGCTGTATAATGGCTGCTCTCTGCTATAGCCTCTCTGCTGTATATAGTATGTCTCTGCTGTGGATAGTAGCTCTCTGCTGTATATAGCCTCTCTGCTGTATAACCTCTGCTGTATTCCTATCTGCAGTAATGTGGTATCTCTGCTGTTATGTGAAACTATCTCTGCTGTATGTAGTATCTCTGCTAATGTGTGGTATCTGCTAATGTGTATTTATCTGCTGTTGTGTATTGTCTCTATATTACAATATGGCTTATCTGCTGTGTATAGTATCTGCTGTGTAGTCATATCTGCTGTTGTGTGGTATCTCTTGTTGTGTATTATCTGCTGTATATGGCCTCTCTGCTGTATATAGCTCTCTGCTGTATGTAGCTCTACTGCTATTATAGCTGCTGTCATACATGGCCTCATACTGTGTGAGCGGCTCTGCTATGTAGGAGACTCTCTGCATGTATGGGTATCTCACTGTATGTTGTGCTCTCTGCATATGTGGCTATCTGCTGTACATACACATATACTCCCTGCTGTTTATGGCACTCTCTGCTGTTAATATGGCTATAGATGCTGTTATGTACCAAGCTGCTATTATGTATCTCTGCTATTAATATGGCCTCTACTGTTTATGGCCTCTCTACTGTTATATGGCCTCTGCTGTTTATGGCCTCTCTGCTGTTTGTATTTTCATTTGCTGTTGTATGGCTCGATGCTGTATGTATTTATCTGCTGTTTGTATTACTCTCTGCTGTATATAACTTTCTCTCTACTATATAATACTCTGTGCTCTCTAGCCTCTGCCTATCCAACTGCTCTCTACTGTCTTTCAGCTTCTCTCTACTATCTCTTCTCTCTACTCAATATATAACCTCTCTACTGTGTAATATCCTCTCTACTGTATATACCTCTCTGCATATATAGCTTCTCTACTGTATATAGCCTCGCTACTATTACTAGCTTATACTCTACTGTATATAGCCTCTCTACTATATATAGCCTCTCTACTATATATAACACCTCTCTGCTATGCTCTGCTTCTCTCTACTGCTTTATAACCTGTCTACTCTGTGCGCCAAGCTACTTCTACTGTATGACCTGTCGTACTGTTGTTTATTTCTTTACTTATCTATTGTTCACTAATACTATTACTGCGCTGTTGGTGGAGCCGTAACATTTCTGGGTCTACGCCTGTTCTATTAGAAGCGGCGTGACGATAAACGATTTGTTTATTATCTGCTAATAATACTTTGATTTTGCTGGTTAGTCAAACGATTCAATCAGAAAGCACTTTGTCAACAACACGACTACGAGTGCTTTGAAGAAGAGATGAGAGGTAAGGAGAGGCAGTTGGGGTGAGGAGGTATGTCTCTTGGTTGTGACCGGGAGTGGAGGGGAGAACGCCAATGCTGTTGTGAGCCGGGGTGAGTGAAGGTGAGGAAGAGGTATCTCATGGTGGGTGAGGAGGTGGTGAGTGTCTGCATGGTTAATGACCGGGGGTGAGAGGAGAGAAGAGGTGAGTGAAATGAGTATGTCTCATGGTGTGACAGGGTGAGAGGAAAGGAAAATGTATGGTTAATGACAGGGTGAGGTGGAGGTGGAGGGAGGTGAATGTTTCATGGTTGTGACGAGGGTGGAAAGGGGAGAGGTGAAGGTGGAGAGGTGGAGGGAGTATGTCTCATGTTAATGACCGGGGTGGAGAGCGGAGGTAGTGGAGGGGTGAAGTGGGAATGTTTCATGGTTAATGACAGTGGAAAGAGGAGGTGAGTGGAGGTGGAGGGGTATGTCTCATGGTTAACAACCATGAGTGGAGGTGGAGAGGTGGAAGGGGTGGAGGAACACGTCTCAGGTAATGACTTCAGAAGTGAGGTGAGAGGTGGAGAGAGTGCGGAGGGAGTATGTCTCATGATTAGGGTGGAGGTGGAGAGGTGGAGGGTGGAGGGTATGTCTCATGGTTAATGACCAGAGGTGAGTGGAGGGGTGGAGAGGTGGAGAATATCTCATGGTTGTAAACCGGTGGAGGTGAAGGTGAGAGGTGGAGGGGTATGTCTCATGGTTGTATTTGGGGTGGAGGTGGAAGGTGGAGGGTGGAGGGGGTATGTCTCATGGTTGTGACCAGGGTGGAGGTGGAGAGGCATGTCTCATGGTGTATCTCATCTCTCTCCCCTCTATTTCCTCCCCCATCTCTCTCCCACTCTCTCCCTCCCCTGTCTGCTGCTCCCCCTACTCTCCCCTCCTTCTTCCCCTGCTGTCTCTCCCACTCTGGCCTCCCTCCCCCCTCCCCCTCTGTCTCCCTCCCCCTCTATCTCTCTTCCCTGTCTCTCTCTCCCCTCTATCTCTCTCCCCTCTATCTCTCTTCCCCTCTGTCTCTCTCCCTCTGTCTCCCTCCCTCTGTCTCCCTCCCCTCTGTCTCCATGTGCAT
>NC_056433.1:5893329-5932046 GCF_018296145.1 Oncorhynchus tshawytscha | reverse complement strand
CTCCACCTCTCCACCTCCACCCTGGTCATTAACCATGAGACATACCCCCTCCACCCTCCACCTCTCCACCTCTCCTCTTCCACCCTGGTCATTAACCATGAAACCCCCTCCATTCTCCACCTCTCCCCCTCCACCTGGTCATTAACCCACCTCCACCTCTCCACCTCCACCTCTCCTCCTCCACCCTGGTCATTAACCATGAGACATACCCCCTCCACCTCTCCACCTCTCCACCTCTCCTCTTCCACCCTGGTCATTAACCATGAAACATTCCCACTTCACCCCTCCACCTCTCCACCTCCACCTCTCCACCTCCACCCTGGTCATTAACCATGAGACATACCCCCTCCACCTCTCCACCTCCACCTCTCCTCCTCCACCCTGGTCATTAACCATGAGACATACCCCCTCCACCTCTCCACCTCTCCACCTCTCCTCCTCTACCCTGGTCATTAACCATGAGACATACCCCCTCCACCCCTCCACCTCTCCACCTCCACCTCTCCACCTCCACCCTGGTCATTAACCATGAGACATACCCCCTCCACCTCTCCACCTCTCCACCTCTCCTCCTCTACCCTGGTCATTAACCATGAGACATACCCCCTCCACCCCTCCACCTCTCCACCTCCACCTCTCCACCTCCACCCTGGTCATTAACCATGAGACATACCCCCTCCACCTCTCCACCTCTCTACCTCTCCTCCTCTACCCTGGTCATTAACCATGAGACATACCCCCTCCACCCCTCCACCTCTCCACCTCCACCTCTCCACCTCCACCCTGGTCATTAACCATGAGACATACCCCCTCCACCCCTCCACCTCTCCACCTCCACCTCTCCACCTCCACCCTGGTCATTAACCATGAGACATACCCCCTCCACCTCTCCACCTCTTCACCTCTCCTCCTCCACCCTGGTCATTAACCATGAGACATACCCCCTCCACCCCTCCACCTCTCCTCCTCCACCCTGGTCATTAACCATGAGACATACCCCCTCCCCCTCCACCTCTCCACCTAACCATGAGACATACCCCCTCCACCTCCCACCTCTCCTCCACCTCTCCTCCTCCACCCTGGTCATTAACCATGAGACATACCCCCCTCCACCCCTCCACCTCTCCTCCTCCACCCTGGTCATTAACCATGAGACATACCCCCTCCACCTCTCCACCTCTCCACCTCTCCTCCTCCACCCTGGTCATTAACCATGAGACATACCCCCTCCACCTCTCCACCTCTCCTCCTCCACCCTGGTCATTAACCATGAGACATACCCCCCCCCTCCACCTCTCCACCTCTCCTCCTCCACCCTGGTCATTAACCATGAGACATACCCCCTCCACCTCTCCACCTCTCCACCTCTCCTCCTCCACCCTGGTCATTAACCATGAGACATACCCCCTCCACCCCTCCACCCCTCCACCTCTCCTCCTCCACCCTGGTCATTAACCATGAGACATACCCCCTCCACCCCTCCACCCCTCCACCTCTCCTCCTCCACCCTGGTCATTAACCATGAGACATACCCCCCTCCACCCCTCCACCCCTCCACCTCTCCTCCTCCACCCTGGTCATTAACCATGAGACATACCCCCTCCACCTCTCCACCTCTCCACCTCTCCTCCTCCACCCTGGTCATTAACCATGAGACATACCCCCTCCACCTCTCCACCTCTCCACCTCTCCTCCTCTACCCTGGTCATTAACCATGAGACATACCCCCTCCACCCCTCCACCTCTCCACCTCCACCTCTCCACCTCCACCCTGGTCATTAACCATGAGACATACCCCCTCCACCTCTCCACCTCTCCACCTCTCCTCCTCTACCCTGGTCATTAACCATGAGACATACCCCCTCCACCCCTCCACCTCTCCACCTCCACCTCTCCACCTCCACCCTGGTCATTAACCATGAGACATACCCCCCCCCTCCACCTCTCCACCTCTCCTCCTCTACCCTGGTCATTAACCATGAGACATACCCCCTCCACCCCTCCACCTCTCCACCTCCACCTCTCCACCTCCACCCTGGTCATTAACCATGAGACATACCCCCTCCACCTCTCCACCTCTCCACCTCTCCTCCTCTACCCTGGTCATTAACCATGAGACATACCCCCTCCACCCCTCCACCTCTCCACCTCCACCCTGGTCATTAACCATGAGACATACCCCTCCACCCCTCCACCTCTCCACCTCCACCTCTCCACCTCCACCCTGGTCATTAACCATGAGACATACCCCCTCCACCTCTCCACCTCTTCACCTCTCCTCCTCCACCCTGGTCATTAACCATGAGACATACCCCCTCCACCCCTCCACCTCTCCTCCTCCACCCTGGTCATTAACCATGAGACATACCCCCTCCACCTCTCCACCTCTCCACCTCTCCTCCTCCACCCTGGTCATTAACCATGAGACATACCCCCTCCACCCCTCCACCTCTCCTCCTCCACCCTGGTCATTAACCATGAGACATACCCCCTCCACCTCTCCACCTCTCCACCTCTCCTCCTCCACCCTGGTCATTAACCATGAGACATACCCCCTCCACCTCTCCACCTCTCCTCCTCCACCCTGGTCATTAACCATGAGACATACCCCCTCCACCTCTCCACCTCTCCTCCTCCACCCTGGTCATTAACCATGAGACATACCCCCTCCACCTCTCCACCTCTCCACCTCTCCTCCTCCACCCTGGTCATTAACCATGAGACATACCCCCTCCACCCCTCCACCCCTCCACCTCTCCTCCTCCACCCTGGTCATTAACCATGAGACATACCCCCTCCACCCCTCCACCCCTCCACCTCTCCTCCTCCACCCTGGTCATTAACCATGAGACATACCCCCTCCACCCCTCCACCCCTCCACCTCTCCTCCTCCACCCTGGTCATTAACCATGAGACATACCCCTCCACCTCTCCACCTCTCCTCCTCCACCCTGGTCATTAACCATGAGACATACCCCCTCCACCCCTCCACCTCTCCTCCTCCACCCTGGTCATTAACCATGAGACATACCCCCTCCACCTCTCCACCTCTCCACCTCTCCTCCTCCACCCTGGTCATTAACCATGAGACATACCCCCTCCACCCCTCCACCTCTCCTCCTCCACCCTGGTCATTAACCATGAGACATACCCCCTCCACCTCTCCACCTCTCCACCTCTCCTCCTCCACCCTGGTCATTAACCATGAGACATACCCCCTCCACCTCTCCACCTCTCCTCCTCCACCCTGGTCATTAACCATGAGACATACCCCCTCCACCTCTCCACCTCTCCACCTCTCCTCCTCCACCCTGGTCATTAACCATGAGACATACCCCCTCCACCCCTCCACCCCTCCACCTCTCCTCCTCCACCCTGGTCATTAACCATGAGACATACCCCCTCCACCCCTCCACCCCTCCACCTCTCCTCCTCCACCCTGGTCATTAACCATGAGACATACCCCCTCCACCTCTCCACCTCTCCTCCTCCACCCTGGTCATTAACCATGAGACATACCCCCTCCACCTCTCTCCTCCACCCTGGTCATTAACCATGAGACATACCCCCTCCACCTCTCCACCTCTCCACCTCTCCTCCTCTACCCTGGTCATTAACCATGAGACATACCCCCTCCACCCCTCCACCTCTCCACCTCCACCCTGGTCATTAACCATGAGACATACCCCCTCCACCCCTCCACCTCTCCACCTCCACCCTGGTCATTAACCATGAGACATACCCCCCTCCACCTCTCCACCTCTTCACCTCTCCTCCTCCACCCTGGTCATTAACCATGAGACATACCCCCTCCACCCCTCCACCTCTCCTCCTCCACCCTGGTCATTAACCATGAGACATACCCCCTCCACCTCTCCACCTCTCCACCTCTCCTCCTCCACCCTGGTCATTAACCATGAGACATACCCCCTCCACCCCTCCACCTCTCCTCCTCCACCCTGGTCATTAACCATGAGACATACCCCCTCCACCTCTCCACCTCTCCACCTCTCCTCCTCCACCCTGGTCATTAACCATGAGACATACCCCCTCCACCTCTCCACCTCTCCTCCTCCACCCTGGTCATTAACCATGAGACATACCCCCTCCACCTCTCCACCTCTCCTCCTCCACCCTGGTCATTAACCATGAGACATACCCCCTCCACCTCTCCACCTCTCCACCTCTCCTCCTCCACCCTGGTCATTAACCATGAGACATACCCCCTCCACCCCTCCACCCCTCCACCTCTCCTCCTCCACCCTGGTCATTAACCATGAGACATACCCCCTCCACCCCTCCACCCCTCCACCTCTCCTCCTCCACCCTGGTCATTAACCATGAGACATACCCCCTCCACCCCTCCACCCCTCCACCCCTCCACCTCTCCTCCTCCACCCTGGTCATTAACCATGAGACATACCCCCTCCACCTCTCCACCTCTCCTCCTCCACCCTGGTCATTAACCATGAGACATACCCCCTCCACCCCTCCACCTCTCCTCCTCCACCCTGGTCATTAACCATGAGACATACCCCCTCCACCTCTCCACCTCTCCACCTCTCCTCCTCCACCCTGGTCATTAACCATGAGACATACCCCCTCCACCCCTCCACCTCTCCTCCTCCACCCTGGTCATTAACCATGAGACATACCCCCTCCACCTCTCCACCTCTCCACCTCTCCTCCTCCACCCTGGTCATTAACCATGAGACATACCCCCTCCACCTCTCCACCTCTCCTCCTCCACCCTGGTCATTAACCATGAGACATACCCCCTCCACCTCTCCACCTCTCCACCTCTCCTCCTCCACCCTGGTCATTAACCATGAGACATACCCCCTCCACCCCTCCACCCCTCCACCTCTCCTCCTCCACCCTGGTCATTAACCATGAGACATACCCCCTCCACCCCTCCACCCCTCCACCTCTCCTCCTCCACCCTGGTCATTAACCATGAGACATACCCCCTCCACCTCTCCACCTCTCCTCCTCCACCCTGGTCATTAACCATGAGACATACCCCCTCCACCTCTCCTCCTCCACCCTGGTCATTAACCATGAGACATACCCCCTCCACCTCTCCACCTCTCCTCCTCCACCCTGGTCATTAACCATGAGACATACCCCCTCCACCTCTCTACCTTCCTCTCCTCCCCTCATCTCATCCTTTCCTTCAGCTCGTACCTTGAATGCGGTCTCCGCGAACACAGGAACATTGCCTTTAAAAATGTGTTGTTGAAAAAGTGCTTTTGGATTGAATCCCGGCCTGTTTGACACAACTATAAAATCAAAGTATTATTAGCAGGATAATAAATCAAATCAAAGTTTATTCGTCACGTTCGCCGAATAGAACAGGTGTAGACCTTACAGTGAAATGCTGAATACAACAGGTGTAGTAGACCTTACAGTGAAATGCTGAATACAACAGGTGTAGTAGACCTTACAGTGAAATGCTGAATACAACAGGTGTAGTAGACCTCACAGTGAAATGCTTACTGGCTCTAACAAACAGTGCAAAATAGGTATTAGGTGAACAATAGATAAGTAAAGAAATGAACAACAGTAAAATGACAGGCTATATACAGTAGACGGGCTATATACAGTAGAGGGGCTATATACAGTAGAGAGGCTATATACAGTAGAGAGGCTATATACAGTAGAGAGGCTATATACAGTAGAGGGGCTATATACAGTAGAGAGGCTATATACAGTAGAGGGGCTATATACAGTAGAGAGGCTATATACAGTAGAGGGGCTATATACAGTAGAGAGGCTATATACAGTAGAGAGGCTATATACAGTAGAGAGGCTATATACAGTAGAGAGGCTATATACAGTAGAGGGGCTATATACAGTAGAGAGGCTATATACAGTAGAGAGGCTATATACAGTAGATGGGCTATATACAGTAGAGGGGCTATATACAGTAGTGAGGCTATATACAGTATATACAGTAGAGAGTCTATATACAGTAGTGAGGCTATATACAGTATATACAGTAGAGAGGCTCTATACAGTAGAGGGGCTATATACAGTAGAGAGGCTATATACAGTAGAGAGGCTATATACAGTAGAGAGGCTATATACAGTAGAGAGGCTATATACAGTAGAGAGGCTATATACAGTAGAGAGGCTATATACAGTAGAGGGGCTATATACAGTAGAGAGGCTATATACAGTAGAGAGGTTATATACAGTAGAGAGGCTATATACAGTAGAGAGGTTATATACAGTAGAGGGGCTATATACAGTAGAGAGGCTATATACAGTAGAGAGGTTATATACAGTAGAGAGGCTATATACAGTAGAGGGGCTATATACAGTAGAGAGGCTATATACAGTAGAGGGGCTATATACAGTAGAGAGGCTATATACAGTAGAGAGGCTATATACAGTAGAGAGGCTATATACAGTAGAGAGGTTATATACAGTAGAGAGGCTATATACAGTAGAGAGGCTATATACAGTAGAGGGGCTATATACAGTAGAGAGGCTATATACAGTAGAGAGGTTATATACAGTAGAGAGGCTATATACAGTAGTGAGGCTATATACAGTAGAGAGGCTATATACAGTAGAGAGGCTATATACAGTAGAGAGGCTATATACAGTAGAGGGCTATATACAGTAGTGAGGCTATATACAGTAGAGGGGCTATATACAGTAGAGAGGCTATATACAGTAGTGAGGCTATATACAGTAGAGGGGCTATATACAGTAGAGAGGCTATATACAGTAGAGGGGCTATATACAGTAGTGAGGCTATATACAGTAGAGAGGCTATATACAGTAGAGAGGCTATATACAGTAGAGAGGCTATATACAGTAGAGAGGCTATATACAGTAGAGAGGCTATATACAGTAGAGGGGCTATATACAGTAGAGAGGCTATATACAGTAGAGAGGTTATATACAGTAGAGGGCTATATACAGTAGAGAGGTTATATACAGTAGAGGGCTATATACAGTAGAGGGTCTATATACAGTAGAGAGGGTATATATAGTAGAGAGGCTATATACAGTAGAGGGGCTATATACAGTAGAGAGGGTATATACAGTAGAGAGGTTATATACAGTAGAGAGGCTATATACAGTAGAGAGGTTATATACAGTAGAGAGGTTATATACAGTAGAGGCTATATACAGTAGAGAGGCTATATACAGTAGAGAGGCTATATACAGTAGAGAGGCTATATACAGTAGAGGGGCTATATACAGTAGAGAGGCTATATGCAGTAGAGAGGCTATAAACAGTAGAGAGGCTATATACAGTAGAGGGGCTATATACAGTAGAGAGGCTACATACAGTAGAGAGGCTATATACAGTAGAGAGGTTATATACAGTAGAGAGGCTATATACAGTAGTGAGGCTATGTACAGTAGAGAGGCTATATACAGTAGAGAGGCTATATACAGTAGAGAGGCTATATACAGTAGAGAGGTTATATACAGTAGAGAGGCTATATACAGTAGAGAGGTTATATACAGTAGAGAGGCTATATACAGTAGAGAGGCTATATACAGTAGAGAGGTTATATACAGTAGAGAGGCTATATACAGTAGAGAGGCTATATACAGTAGAGAGGCTATATACAGTAGAGAGGCTATATACAGTAGAGAGGTTATATACAGTAGAGAGGCTATATACAGTAGAGAGGCTATATACAGTAGTGAGGCTATATACAGTAGAGAGGCTATATACAGTAGAGAGGTTATATACAGTAGAGAGGCTATATACAGTAGAGAGGTTATATACAGTAGAGAGGCTATATACAGTAGAGAGGCTATATACAGTAGAGAGGCTATATACAGTAGAGAGGCTATATACAGTAGAGAGGCTATATACAGTAGAGAGGTTATATACAGTAGAGAGGCTATATACAGTAGAGAGGCTATATACAGTAGAGAGGCTATATACAGTAGAGAGGTTATATACAGTAGAGAGGCTATATACAGTAGAGAGGTTATATACAGTAGAGAGGCTATATACAGTAGAGAGGCTATATACAGTAGTGAGGCTATATACAGTAGAGAGGCTATATACAGTAGAGAGGCTATATACAGTAGAGGCTATATACAGTAGAGAGGCTATATACAGTAGAGAGGCTATATACAGTAGAGAGGCTATATACAGTAGTGAGGCTATATACAGTAGAGAGGCTATATACAGTAGAGAGGCTATATACAGTAGAGAGGCTATATACAGTAGAGAGGCTATATACAGTAGAGGCTATATACAGTAGAGAGGCTATATACAGTAGTGAGGCTATATACAGTAGAGAGGCTATATACAGTAGAGAGGCTATATACAGTAGAGAGGCTATATACAGTAGTGAGGCTATATACAGTAGAGAGGCTATATACAGTAGTGAGGCTATATACAGTAGAGAGGCTATATACAGTAGAGAGGCTATATACAGTAGAGAGGCTATATACAGTAGAGAGGCTATATACAGTAGAGAGGCTATATACAGTAGAGAGGCTATATACAGTAGAGAGGCTATATACAGTAGTGAGGCTATATACAGTAGAGAGGCTATATACAGTAGAGAGGCTATATACAGTAGAGAGGCTATATACAGTAGAGAGGCTATATACAGTAGAGAGGCTATATACAGTAGAGAGGCTATATACAGTAGAGAGGCTATATACAGTAGAGGGGCTATATACAGTAGAGAGGCTATATACAGTAGAGAGGCTATATACAGTAGAGAGGCTATATACAGTAGAGAGGCTATATACAGTAGAGAGGCTATATACAGTAGAGGGGCTATATACAGTAGAGAGGCTATATACAGTAGAGAGGCTATATACAGTAGAGAGGCTATATACAGTAGAGAGGCTATATACAGTAGAGAGGCTATATACAGTAGAGAGGCTATATACAGTAGAGAGGCTATATACAGTAGAGAGGCTATATACAGTAGAGAGGATATATACAGTAGAGAGGCTATATACAGTAGAGAGGCTATATACAGTAGAGAGGCTATATACAGTAGTGAGGCTATATACAGTAGTGAGGATATATACAGTAGAGAGGATATATACAGTAGAGAGGATATATACAGTAGAGAGGATATATACAGTAGAGAGGCTATATACAGCAGAGAGGATATATACAGTAGAGAGGCTACATACAGTAGAGAGGGTATATACAGTAGAGAGGATATATACAGTAGAGAGGATATATACAGTAGAGAGGCTATATACAGTAGAGAGGATATATACAGTAGAGAGGCTACATACAGTAGAGAGGGTATATACAGTAGAGAGGCTATATACAGTAGAGGGGCTATATACAGTAGAGAGGGTATATACAGTAGTGAGGCTAAATACAGTAGAGAGGGTATATACAGTAGAGAGGCTATATACAGTAGTGAGGCTAAATACAGTAGAGAGGCTATATACAGTAGAGAGGCTAAATACAGTAGAGAGGGTATATACAGTAGAGAGGCTATATACAGTAGTGAGGCTAAATACAGTAGAGAGGATATATACAGTAGAGAGGCTATATACAGTAGAGAGGCTATATACAGTAGAGAGGCTATATACAGTAGAGAGGCTATATACAGTAGTGAGGCTAAATACAGTAGAGAGGGTATATACAGTAGAGAGGCTAAATACAGTAGAGAGGCTATATACAGTAGAGAGGCTATATACAGTAGTGAGGCTAAATACAGTAGAGAGGCTATATACAGTAGAGAGGCTATATACAGTAGTGAGGCTAAATACAGTAGAGAGGATATATACAGTAGAGAGGATATATACAGTAGAGAGGATATATACAGTAGAGAGGATATATACAGTAGAGAGGATATATACAGTAGAGAGGCTATATACAGTAGAGAGGATACATACAGTAGAGAGGCTACATACAGTAGAGAGGGTATATACAGTAGAGAGGCTATATACAGTAGAGAGGTTATATACAGTAGAGAGGCTATATACAGTAGAGAGGCTATATACAGTAGTGAGGCTATATACAGTAGAGAGGCTATATACAGTAGTGAGGCTATATACAGTAGAGAGGCTATATACAGTAGAGAGGCTATATACAGTAGAGAGGCTATATACAGTAGAGAGGCTATATACAGTAGAGAGGCTATATACAGTAGAGAGGCTATATACAGTAGAGAGGCTATATACAGTAGAGAGGCTATATACAGTAGAGAGGCTATATACAGTAGAGAGGCTATATACAGTAGAGAGGCTATATACAGTAGAGAGGCTATATACAGTAGTGAGGCTATATACAGTAGAGAGGCTATATACAGTAGAGAGGCTATATACAGTAGAGAGGCTATATACAGTAGAGAGGCTATATACAGTAGAGAGGCTATATACAGTAGAGAGGCTATATACAGTAGTGAGGCTATATACAGTAGAGAGGCTATATACAGTAGAGAGGCTATATACAGTAGAGAGGCTATATACAGTAGTGAGGCTATATACAGTAGAGAGGCTATATACAGTAGTGAGGCTATATACAGTAGAGAGGTTATATACAGTAGAGAGGCTATATACAGTAGAGAGGCTATATACAGTAGAGAGGCTATATACAGTAGAGAGGCTATATACAGTAGTGAGGCTATATACAGTAGAGAGGCTATATACAGTAGAGAGGCTATATACAGTAGTGAGGTTATAACAGTAGAGAGGTTATATACAGTAGAGAGGGTATATACAGTAGTGAGGCTATATACAGTAGAGAGGCTATATACAGTAGAGAGGCTATATACAGTAGAGAGTTTATATACAGTAGAGAGGCTATATACAGTAGATGCTATATACAGTAGAGAGGGTATATACAGTAGAGTGGCTATATACAGTAGAGAGGGTAAATACAGTAGAGGGGCTATATACAGTAGAGAGGCTATATACAGTAGAGAGGCTATATACAGTAGAGAGGCTATATACAGTAGAGAGGCTATATACAGTAGAGAGGCTATATACAGTAGAGAGGCTATATACAGTAGAGGGGCTATATACAGTAGAGAGGCTATATACAGTAGAGAGGCTATATACAGTAGAGAGGCTATATACAGTAGTGAGGCTATATACAGTAGTGAGGCTATATACAGTATATACAGTAGAGAGGCTATATACAGTAGAGAGGCTATATACAGTAGAGAGGCTATATACAGTAGAGAGGCTATATACAGTAGAGGCTATATACAGTAGAGAGGCTATATACAGTAGAGAGGCTATATACAGTAGAGAGGCTATATACAGTAGAGAGGCTATATACAGTAGAGAGGCTATATACAGTAGAGAGGCTATATACAGTAGAGAGGATATATACAGTAGAGAGGCTATATACAGTAGAGAGGATATATACAGTAGAGAGGCTATAGACAGTAGAGAGGCTATATACAGTAGAGAGGCTATATACAGTAGAGAGGATATATACAGTAGAGAGGATATATACAGTAGAGAGGATATATACAGTAGAGAGGCTATATACAGTAGAGAGGATATATACAGTAGAGAGGCTATATACAGTAGAGAGGATATATACAGTAGAGAGGATATATACAGTAGAGAGGATATATACAGTAGAGAGGATATATACAGTAGAGAGGATATATACAGTAGAGAGGCTACATACAGTAGAGAGGGTATATACAGTAGAGAGGCTATATACAGTAGAGGGGCTATATACAGTAGAGAGGGTATATACAGTAGTGAGGCTAAATACAGTAGAGAGGGTATATACAGTAGAGAGGCTATATACAGTAGTGAGGCTAAATACAGTAGAGAGGCTATATACAGTAGAGAGGCTAAATACAGTAGAGAGGGTATATACAGTAGAGAGGCTATATACAGTAGTGAGGCTAAATACAGTAGAGAGGATATATACAGTAGAGAGGCTATATACAGTAGAGAGGCTATATACAGTAGAGGGGCTATATACAGTAGAGAGGGTATATACAGTAGTGAGGCTAAATACAGTAGAGAGGGTATATACAGTAGAGAGGCTAAATACAGTAGAGAGGCTATATACAGTAGAGAGGCTATATACAGTAGTGAGGCTAAATACAGTAGAGAGGCTATATACAGTAGAGAGGCTATATACAGTAGTGAGGCTAAATACAGTAGAGAGGATATATACAGTAGAGAGGATATATACAGTAGAGAGGATATATACAGTAGAGAGGATATATACAGTAGAGAGGATATATACAGTAGAGAGGCTATATACAGTAGAGAGGGATATATACAGTAGAGAGGCTACATACAGTAGAGAGGGTATATACAGTAGAGAGGCTACATACAGTAGAGAGGGTATATACAGTAGAGAGGCTATATACAGTAGAGGGCTATATACAGTAGAGAGGGTATATACAGTAGTGAGGCTAAATACAGTAGAGAGGGTATATACAGTAGAGAGGCTATATACAGTAGTGAGGCTAAATACAGTAGAGAGGCTATATACAGTAGAGAGGCTAAATACAGTAGAGAGGGTATATACAGTAGAGAGGCTATATACAGTAGTGAGGCTAAATACAGTAGAGAGGATATATACAGTAGAGAGGCTATATACAGTAGAGAGGCTATATACAGTAGAGGGGCTATATACAGTAGAGAGGGTATATACAGTAGTGAGGCTAAATACAGTAGAGAGGGTATATACAGTAGAGAGGCTAAATACAGTAGAGAGGCTATATACAGTAGAGAGGCTATATACAGTAGTGAGGCTAAATACAGTAGAGAGGCTATATACAGTAGAGAGGCTATATACAGTAGTGAGGCTAAATACAGTAGAGAGGATATATACAGTAGAGAGGCTATATACAGTAGAGAGGCTATATACAGTAGAGAGGCTATATACAGTAGAGAGGCTATATACAGTAGAGAGGCTACATACAGACACCGGTTAGTCAGGCTGATTGATGTAGTCTATCACAGTGCCATCCGTTTTGTCACCAAAGCCCCATATGCTACCCACCACTGCGACCTGTATGCTCTCGTTGGCTGGCCCTCGCTTCATACTCATCGCCAAACCCACTGGCTGCAGGTCATCTACAAGTCTCTGCTAGGTAAAGCCCCGCCCTATCTCAGCTCGCTGGTCACCATAGCAGCACCCGCTCGTAGCATGCACTCCAGCAGGTATATCTCATTGGTCACCCCCAAAACCAATTCCTCCTTTGGTCGCCTTTCCTTCCAGTTCTCTGCTGCCACTGACTGGAACAAACTGCAAAAATCACTGAAGCTGGAGATTCCCATCTCCCTCACTAGCTTTAAGCACCAGCTGTCAGAGCAGCTCACAGATCACTGCACCTGTTCATAGCCCTGTATACAGCCCATCTATCTACCTCATCCCCATACTGTATTTATTTATTTAGCTCCTTTTGCACCACAGTATCTCTACTTGCACATGCATCTTCTGCACATCTACCATTCCAGTGTTTAATTGCCATATTGTAATTACTTCGCCACCATGGCCTATTTATTGCCTTAACTCCCTTATTTGACCTTATTGGCACTCACTGTATATAGACTTTGTTTTCTTTTTTTCTACTGTATTATTGACTGTATGTTTTGTTCTTTCCATGTGTAACTCTGTGTTGTTGTATGTGTCGAGCCAGCTGCTCTCCAGACCTCCAGGGCGTCTCCTGGGGCCAGGATTTTAATTTTATTTTAATTTTATATTTCACCTTTATTTAACCAGGTAGGCAAGTTGAGAACAAGTTCTCATTTATAACTGTGACCTGGCCAAGATAAAGCATAGCAGTTCGACACATACAACAACACAGAGTTACACATGGAGTAAAACAAACATACAGTCAATAATACAGTAGAAAACAAAGAGAACAATTGCTAAGAATAGCAAAACTTCTGTTTTTTAAAAAGGCAGTGGTTAAACCTGGAGTTCTGCAGACTTTCCTCTGTGTTCGAGAGGATTCTGGGGAAAATGTGGTTCCACAATTTATGGACAAATACTACCCTCTACTGGCTGAAAGGGTGCTATGAGCATATTGAGGGAAATAACTTTTACAAATATTTATAAAATATATATATTTTTTTGTGTATTAATTTAATTATTTAATTTTGTATGTATTTATTTAACCTTTATTTACCTAGGCAAGTCAGTTAAGAATAAATTCTTATTTATAATGACGGCCTACCAGTAGACAAAAGGTCTCCTGCGGGGATCTATGGGTTCAACAGAACAACAGCTCCTTTAATATTACATGGTGCTACACAACTTCCAATCCTCCATCCCTCCGCCCCTCCAATCCTCCATCCCTCCACCTATCCATCCCTCCATTCCTCCACCTCTCAATCTCTTCATCTCTCAATTCTTCCACCTCTCAATCCCACCACCTCTCCATCCCTCCATCCATCCCTCCATCCAGCCACCTATCCATCCCTCCACCTATTCATCCCTCCATCTCTCCATTCCTCCACCTCTCAATCTCTTCATCTCTCAATACTTCCATCTCTCAATCCCACCATCTCTCCATCCCTCCACTTCTCCACATTTCCATCCCTCCCTCTCCATCCTTCAACCTCTTAATTTCTCCATCTCTCTATCCCTCAATCTCTCCATCCCTTGACACCTCCATCTCTCCAACCCTCCATCCCTCCACCTCTCCATCTCTCCACCTCTCTATCCCTCAACCTCTCCATCTTGCCATCTCTCCATCCCTCGACCTCTCCATCTCTCCATCTATCCATCCCTCCATCTCTCCATCCCTCGACCTCTCCATCTCTACATCCCTCCATCCCTCGACCTCTCCATCTCTCCATCTCTCCATCCCTCGACCTCTCCATCCCTCGACCTCTCCATCTCTCCATCCGTCCATCTCTCCATCTCTCGACCTCTCCATCTCTTCATCCCTCGATCTCTCCATCTCTCGACCTCTCCATCTCTCTATCCCTCCATCTCTCCATCCCTCGACCTCCACCTCTCCATCCCTTGACCACTCCATCTCACTATCTCTACATCCCTCCATCCCTTGACCTCGCCATCTCTACATCCCTCCATCCCTCAACCTCTCCATCTCTCCATACCTCCATCCCTCCATCTCTCCATCTCTACATCCCTCCATCCCTCAACCTCTCCATCTCTACATACCTGCATCCCTCGCCCTCTCCATCTCTACACCTCTCCATCTCTACATCCCTCCATCCCTCAACCTCTCCACCTCTCCATCCCTCCATCCCTCGACCTCTCCATCTCTCTCAGTATACAGCTCAGCCATGTCTAATTACCCCTCCTCTGTACACCCTCTCTCTAATTGAACCCCTAATCCATTCACCATGTCCTGATTTGCATAAAATACTTACCAAGTTGCATGCCAAACTCTTTCTCTTTATCATCGGAAGTCTCTCTCTCTCTATCTCTCTCTCTCTCTGTCTGCCCTCTCTCGCTGTCTGTCTGTCTGTCTGTCTGTCTGTCTGTCTGTCTGTCTGTCTGTCTGTCTGTCTGTCTGTCTGTCTGTCTGTCTGTCTGTCTGTCTGTCTGTCTCTCTCTCTCTGTCTGCCCTCTCTCTCTGTCTCTCTGTCTCTCTGTCTCTCTGTCTGTCTGTCTGTCTGTCTGTCTGTCTGTCTGTCTGTCTGTCTGTCTGTCTGTCTGTCTGTCTGTCTGTCTGTCTGTCTGTCTGTCTGTCTGTCTGTCTGTCTGTCTGTCTGTCTGTCTCTCTCTCTCTCTCTCTCTCTCTCTCTCTCTCTCTGCCAGACAAATAGAGGATAATTCAGCGGGTGATGACAGAAGGCATGCACATCCTTGTCCTATATAAGTTTAAGGATCCATTTCATCTGTGGAAGAGGGGAGGATGGTAGGGATGAAGGGATTGGAGAGAGGCAGATATAGAGAAAGGAGAGATAGAGAGAGGGACAGAAGTAGAGGGAGGGAGAGAATCACTGCTGGCATAGGATGTTGGCACACAATGTCCTGTGCAATGTCCTGTGTAATGTCCTGTGTAATGTCCTGTACAGTGTCCTGTGTAATGTCCTGTGTAATGTCCTGTACAGTGTCCTGTGTAATGTCCTGTACAGTGTCCTGTGTAATGTCCTGTGTAATGTCCTGTACAGTGTCCTGTGTAATGTCCTGTACAGTGTCCTGTGTAATGTCCTGTGCAATGTCCTGTGTAATGTCCTGTACAGTGTCCTGTGTAATGTCCTGTGTAATGTCCTGTACAGTGTCCTGTGTAATGTCCTGTACAGTGTCCTGTACAGTGTCCTGTGTAATGTCCTGTACAGTGTCCTGTGTAATGTCCTGTGTAATGTCCTGTACAGTGTCCTGTGTAATGTCCTGTGTAATGTCCTGTACAGTGTCCTGTGTAATGTCCTGTGTAATGTCCTGTGCAATGTCCTGTACAGTGTCCTGTGTAATGTCCTGTGCAATGTCCTGTACAGTGTCCTGTGTAATGTCCTGTGTAATGTCCTGTGTAATGTCCTGTACAGTGTCCTGTGTAATGTCCTGTACAGTGTCCTGTGTAATGTCCTGTACAGTGTCCTGTGTAATGTCCTGTGTAATGTCCTGTGTAATGTCCAGTACAGTGTCCTGTACAGTGTCCTGTGTAATGTCCAGTACAGTGTCCTGTACAGTGTCCTGTGTAATGTCCTGTACAGTGTCCTGTGTAATGTCCTGTGTAATGTCCTGTGTAATGTCCTGTACAGTGTCCTGTGTAATGTCCTGTACAGTGTCCTGTACAGTGTCCAAGTCATATATAGTTTACTCCACAGATGAGGAACTTAAATAAGATGGCGTCGACAGACATGGCGCTCTGCTTTTAACTCCTAAGCAACTTTACAGTATTTAGTTCGTTTTTTTTGTGTTATTGGCCCAAAACAAAGGTGTTTTTTTTGCTATTTCATACAGCCGGAAATAACTTTTAGATATAAGAGCGGAGGTAACTTTTCCCAGAGGAAACTCTAAAAGAGGTATTCCTAGTGGACTTCTAGTCCGACTCAGGAGGCGGGCACACCATCCACCGCTTCCGAATATATTAGTCGCTAATGTTCAGTCTCTGGACAATAAAATAGACGAGCTTTGGATGAGGCTCTCCTTCAAGAGAGACATCGGGGACTGTAACATACTCTCTTTCAAGGAATCATGGCTCTCTCTGGATATGCTGTCCCCATCCATACAGACAGCTAGGATCTCCGTTCATCACCCAGACAGGAATAAAGAACTCTCTGGATATGCTGTCCCCATCCATACAGACAGCTAGGATCTCCGTTCATCGCCCAGACAGGAATAAAGAACGCCCTGGGAAGAAGAAAAGTGGTGGTGTTTGTTTCATGATTAACTACTCATGGTGTGATTGTGATAACGTACAGGCACTCGAGTAATTTTGTTCATCCGATCTTGAATTCCTCATAATCAAATGTCGACCATATTACCTCCCAAGAGAATTCTCTTCGGTTATAGTCACAGCCGTGTATATTCCCCCTCAAGCCGATACCACGACGGCCCTCAAGGAACTACACTGGACTTTATGCAAACTGGAAACCACATATCCTGAGGCCGCATTTATTGTAGCTGGGGATTTTAACAAAGCAAATTTGATGAAAACCAACCGAAGGTATAGCAACACATTGACTGTACAATTCGTGCTTGGAAAACACTGGACCACTGGTATTTTCTTTTCTGGGCTGCTTAAAAGGTCTCAACGCCAACAAAACAAAGAAGATGATCATGGACTTCAGGAGACAGCAGAGGGCGCATGCCCCTATCCACATTGACAGGACCACAGTGGAGAAGGTGGAAAGCTTCAAGATCCTTGGCGTACACATCACTGACGATCTGAAATGGTCATTTTGAGACTAAATAGATTTTATTCATGTATTATATTAAGTTAAAATAAAAGTGTTCATTGTTTATTCAGTAATGTTGTAATCGTCATTAGTACAAATACATATGTAAAAATCGTCCGATTGATCGGTATTGGCTTGTTTTGGCCCCCAACAATCGGTATTCGTAATAATCGGTATCGGTAATAATCGGTATCGGTAATCGGTTGACCTCTAGTCACTGGTCAACTCCTCTATCTAGTGGTGGTCACTGGTCCTCTCCTCTATCTAGTGGTGGTCACTGGTCAACTCCTCTATCTAGTGGTGGTCACTGGTCCTAGCATCTATCTAGTGGTGGTCACTGGTCCTAGCATCTATCTAGCGGTGGTCACTGGTCCTCCTCTCTATCTAGTGGTGGTCACTGGTCCTAGCATCTATCTAGTGGTGGTCACTGGTCCTCCTCTCTATCTAGGGGTGGTCACTGGTCCTAGCATCTATCTAGTGGTGGTCACTGGCCCTCCTCTCTATCTAGTGGTGGTCACTAGTCCTCATCTATCTAGTGGTGGTCACTGGTCCTCTCATCTATCTAGTGGTGATCACTGGTCCTCTCCTCTATCTAGTGGTGGTCACTGGTCCTCTCCTCTATCTAGTGGTGGTCACTGGTCCTCTCCTCTATCTAGTGGTGGTCACTGGACCTAGTATCTATCTAGTGTTGGTCATTGGACCTAGCATCTATCTAGTGGTGGTTACTGGTCCTAGCACCTACAGTTGAAGTCGGAAGTTTACATACACGTTAGCCAAATACATTTAAACTCCGTTTTTCACAATTCCTGACATTTAATGCTATTAAAAATGCCCTGTCTTAGGTCGGTTAGGATCACCACTTTATTTTAAGAATGTGAAATCTCAAAATAATAGTAGAGATAATTATTTCTTTCAGCTTTTATTTCTTTCATCACATTCCCAGTGGGTCAGAAGTTTACATGCACTCAATTAGTATTTGGTAGCATTGCCTTTAAATTGTTTCACCTGGGTCAAACATTTTGGGTAGCCTTCCACAAAATGCCCACAATAAGTTGGGTGAATTTTAGCCCATCCCTCCTGACAGAGCTGGTGTAACTGAGTCAGGTTTGTAGGCCTCCTTGCTCGCACATGCTTTTTCAGTTCTGCTCACACATTTTCTATGGGATTGAGGTCAGGGCTTTGTGATGGCCACTCCAATACCTTGACTTTGTTGTCCTTAGGCCATATTGCCACAACTTTGGAAGTATGCTTGGGGTCATTGTTCATTTGAAAGACCAATTTTCATCCAAGCTTTAACTTCGTGACTGATGTCTTGAGATGTTGCTTCAATATATCCACATCATTTTTCTTCCTCACAATGCCATCTGTTTTGTGAAGTGCACCAGTCCCTCCTGCAGCACATCCTGCAGCACAAGCCTCCCCCTTTTCCTCCAAACATAACGATGATTATTATGGCCAAACAGTTCTATTTTTGTTTCATCAGACCAGAGGACATTTCTCCAAAAAGTATGATCTTTGTCCCCATGTGCAGTTGCAAACTGTAGTCTGGCTTTTTTATGGCGGTTTTGGAGCAGTGGCTTCTTCCTTGCAGAGCAGCCTTTCAGGTTATGTCAATATAGGACTCCTTTCACTGTGGATATAGATACTTTTGTACCTGTTTCTTCCAGCATCTTCACAAGGTCCTTTGCTGTTGTTCTAGGATTGATTTGCACTTTTCTCACCAAATAACTTCATCTCTAGGAGACAGAACACATATCCTTCCTGAGGGTATGATGTCTGCATGGTCCCATGGTGTTTATACTTGCATACTATTGTTTGTACAGATGAACATGGTACCTTCAGGTGTTTGGAAATTGCTCCCAAGGATGAACCAGACTAGTGGAGGTCTACAATTTTTTTCTGAGATCTTGGCTGATTTCTTTTGATTTCCCCATGATGTCAAGCAAAGAGGCAATGAGTTTGAAGGTAGGCCTTGAAATACATCCACAGGTACACCTCCAATTGACTCAAATGATGTCAATTAGCCTATCAGAAGCTTCTAAAGCCATGACATAATTTTCTGGAATTTTCCGAGCTGTTTAAAGGCACAGTCAACTTAGTGTATGTAAAATTCTGACCGACTGTAATCGTGATACAGTGAATTATAAGTGAAAGAATCTGTCTGTAAACAATAGTTGCATAAACGACTTGTGTCATGCACAAAGTAGATGTCCTAACCGGCTTGCCAAAACTATAGTTTGTTAACAAAAAAATGTGTGGAGTGTTTGAAAAACAAGTTTGAATGACTCCAACCTAAGTGTCTGTAAACTTCCAACTTCAACTGTATCTAGTGGTGGTCACAGAACCCTGACTGTACATGCTGACTACCTCAGTACACAGCAACACACCTGGCTCCACTCCAATACACTCTCTATTAAAATACTGTCTGTGTCTCAAATAGTACCCTATTTCATCTCGGTCCTAGTCCCAAGTAATGCCCTACATGTGGAAATGGGACCGCAATTATTATTATTTTTTTACCTTTTAGCACGACCAGTAGACACAAATACATATTTATATTTATATTTATATTTATATTTTATTTATATTTATATTTATATTTATATTTGTTTTGCAGGTGAGAGGTCTCAGCGAAGTGCAGCTGGGTGAATATAGTAGTGAATACATTTAGGTAAGCCTGAACTGGGCATAATAATGCAGAAGGCTCGGGTTCTGGAACAGTCTGATGTTTCTCAACTTTGACCCTTATGTTGCTGATGTTATGGTCACATCATTGATCATCATAAATGAGCCAAATATACAATCCGAAGGCATAACAATAGCCAGAGGCACAGCCAAGCTTGATACTATCTTTAGGACTTGTTACTGTATATAGCTGGTTGCTGGCATCACAAAAGGACCTATTGGTGTACGTATATTTAATATTCCAAATGTAGTTCACCTTAAAAATATCACAGTAATGTTCACTAAGACCTTCTGGAATCCATTAGTTGACGAAAACACCTTCAGACCATATCAAGACAAGAAGTACGGATCGATTAATTAAAACAGATAGTTCAATATTTTTCCTACTTACCCAAAGTCAGATGAACTCATATATACAATGTTTATGTCTTTGCGCGTAGATCCCATAGACTTCCAGTCGTTACGCTGACGCAGCTGAAGTCGCTGTTACCCTGTTAGCTACATTTCAATGAGAAAATATGTTAGGACACACAGAACACGTTATAAGTGAAGATGAGACAGCCAGTCAACATGGTCAGAAGCAGTGGAGTGACAGCTACATCTGAGAATCACCAAGAATGAAATAGGAATTAGGGAAGGAGAATGGAAGGAAGGGCACTGAGGGAAGGAAGAGTTCTGAGGGAAGGAAGAGTTCTGAGGGAAGGAAGAGTTCTGAGGGAAGGAAGGGTACTGAGGGAAGGAAGGGTACTGAGGGAAGGAAGAGTACTGAGGGAAGGAAGAGTTCTGAGGGAAGGAAGAGTACTGAGGGAAGGAAGAGTTCTGAGGGAAGGAAGAGTTCTGAGGGAAGGAAGAGTCTGAGGAAGGAAGAGTACTGAGGGAAGGAAGAGTTCTGAGGGAAGGAAGAGTACTGAGGGAAGGAAGAGTTCTGAGGGAAGGAAGAGTACTGAGGGAAGGAAGAGTACTGAGGGAAGGAAGAGTTCTGAGGGAAGGAAAGTTCTGAGGGAAGGAAGAGTACTGAGGGAAGGAAGAGTTCTGAGGGAAGGAAGGGTACTGAGGAAGGAAGGGAACTGAGGGAAGGAAGGGTACTGAGGGAAGGAAGGGAACTGAGGGAAGGAAGGGAACTGAGGGAAGGAAGAGTTCTGAGGGAAGGAAGGGTACTGAGGGAAGGAAGGGAACTGAGGGAAGGAAGGGTACTGAGGGAAGGAAGAGTACTGAGGGAAGGAAGAGTTCTGAGGGAAGGAAGAGTACTGAGGGAAGGAAGAGTTCTGAGGGAAGGAAGAGTTCTGAGGGAAGGAAGAGTCTGAGGGAAGGAAGAGTACTGAGGGAAGGAAGAGTTCTGAGGGAAGGAAGAGTACTGAGGGAAGGAAGAGTTCTGAGGGAAGGAAGAGTACTGAGGGAAGGAAGAGTACTGAGGGAAGGAAGAGTTCTGAGGGAAGGAAGAGTACTGAGGGAAGGAAGGGTACTGAGGGAAGGAAGGGAACTGAGGGAAGGAAGGGTACTGAGGGAAGGAAGGGAACTGAGGGAAGGAAGGGAACTGAGGGAAGGAAGAGTTCTGAGGGAAGGAAGGGTACTGAGGGAAGGAAGGGAACTGAGGGAAGGAAGGGAACTGAGGGAAGGAAGAGTACTGAGGGAAGGAAGGGTACTGACCACCTCCGCTCCCTTTCCCTTTCCCCTCCTCCTCTCCCTCTCCGCTCCCCGCCCCTGACCTTGTCCTCCCCAGCACTCAGTCCTTGCCCTTCACGGCTGAGTTATTACCATAATTACCCAGGAGGCATGGCAGGACGGCCACACCACAGAGGACGGGTATCTACTGATGTAAAAAGGGCTTTATAAAATACATTTCATTGAATTTGAAGAGGCCACAACAATGCATTCCAATCGGGCATATATTATAGTTATATGTATTATATTATAGGAATATGTATTATATTATAGGTATATGTATTATATTATAGGTATATGTATTATATTATAGGTATATGTATTATAGGTATTATATTATAGGTATATGTATTATAGGTATTATATTATAGGTATATGTATTATATTATAGGTATATGTATTATATTATAGGTATATGTATTATATTATAGGTATGTGTATTATATTATAGGTATATGTATTATATTATAGGTATATGTATTATATTATAGGTATATGTATTATAGGTATTATATTATAGGTATATGTATTATATTATAGGTATATGTATTATATTATAGGTATATGTATTATATTATAGGTATATGTATTATAGGTATTATATTATAGGTATATGTATTATAGGTATTATATTATAGGTATATGTATTATATTATAGGTATATGTATTATATTATAGGTATATGTATTATATTATAGGTATGTGTATTATATTATAGGTGTATGTATTATATTATAGGAATACGTATTATATTATAGGAATACTTGTATGTATTATATTATAGGAATATGTATTATATAATAGGTATATGTATTATATTATAGGTATATGTATTATATTATATGTATTATATTATAGGTATATGTATTATATTATAGGTATATGTATTATATTATAGGTATATGTATTATATTATAGGTATATATATTATAGGTATAGGTATACTTGTATGTATTATATTATAGGTATATGTATTATATTATAGGTATACTTGTATGTATTATATTATAGGTATATGTATTATATTATAGGAATACTTGTATGTATTATATTATAGGTATATGTATTATAGGTGTATGTATTGTATTATAGGTATATGTATTATATTATAGGTATATATATTATATTATAGGTATATGTATTATATTATAGGTATATTATATTATAGGTATATGTATTATATTATAGGTATATGTATTATATTATAGGTATATATTATATTATAGGTATATGTATTATAGGTATTATATTATAGGTATATGTATTATAGGTATTATATTATAGGTATATGTATTATAGGTATTATATTATAGGTATATGTATTATAGGTATTATATTATAGGTATATGTATTATAGGTATTATATTATAGGTATATGTATTATATTATAGGTATATGTATTATAGGTATTATATTATAGGTATATGTATTATAGGTATTATATTATAGGTATATGTATTATGTATTATATTATAGGTATATGTATTATAGGTATTATATTATAGGTATATGTATTATAGGTATTATATTATAGGTATATGTATTATATGTATTATATTATAGGTATATGTATTATATTATAGGTATATGTATTATAGGTATTATATTATAGGTATATGTATTATATTATAGGTATATGTATTATGTGTATTATATTATAGGTATATGTATTATAGGTATATGTATTATATTATAGGTATATGTATTATAGGTATATGTATTATATTATAGGTATATATATTATAGGTATATGTATTATATTATAGGTATATATATTATAGGTATATGTATTATATTATAGGTATATGTATTATAGGTATATGTATTATATTATAGGTATATATATTATATTATAGGTATATGTATTATATTATAGGTATATGTATTATATTATAGGTATATGTATTATATTATAGGTATATGTATTATATTATAGGTATATGTATTATAGGTATATGTATTATATTATAGGTATATGTATTATATTATAGGTATATGTATTATATTATAGGTATATGTATTATATTATAGGTATATGTATTATATTATAGGTATATATATTATAGGTATATGTATTATATTATAGGAATACTTGTATGTATTATATTATAGGTATATATATTATAGGTATATGTATTATATTATAGGAATACTTGTATGTATTATATTATAGGTATATGTATTATATTATAGGTATATGTATTATAGGTATATGTATTATATTATAGGAATACTTGTATGTATTATATTATAGGTATATGTATTATATTATAGGTATATGTATTATAGGTATATGTATTATATTATAGGTATATGTATTATATTATAGGTATATGTATTATATTATAGGTATATATATTATAGGTATATGTATTATATTATAGGAATACTTGTATGTATTATATTATAGGTATATGTATTATATTATAGGTATAGGTATATGTATTATATTATAGGTATATGTATTATATTATAGGTATAGGTATTATATTATAGGTATATGTATTATATTATAGGTATATATTATAGGTGTATGTATTATATTATAGGTATATGTATTATATTATAGGTATATGTATTATATTATAGGTATATGTATTATATTATAGGTATATGTATTATAGGTATATGTATTATATTATAGGAATACTTGTATGTATTATATTATAGGTATATGTATTATATTATAGGTATAGGTATATGTATTATATTATATTATAGACTTTTATCTACCTCACCAACTTCAAACATCTGCTATCTGAGCAGCTAACCGATCGCCGCAGCTGTACATAGTCTATCGGTAAATAGCCCACCCAATTTTACCTACCTCATCCCCATACTGTTTTTATTTACTTTTCTGCTCTTTTGCACACCAATATCTCTACCTGTACATGACCATCTGATCATTTATCACTCCAGTGTTAATCTGCTAAATTGTAATTATTCGCCTACCTCCTCATGCCTTTTGCACACAATGCATATAGACTCTTTTTTTTCTACTGTGTTATTGACTTGTTAATTGTTTACTCCATGTGTAACTCTGTGTTGTCTGTTCACACTGCTATGCTTTATCTTGGCCAGGTCGCAGTTGTAAATGAGAACTTGTTCTCAACTAGCCTACCTGGTTAAATAAAGGTGAAATAAAAATAAAAAATAAAAATATGTATTATATTATAGGTATATTATAGGTATATGTATTATATTATAGGTATAGGTATAATACTGGATAGCAAAAATCTGCCCTTTCCTAAATTAGCCATGAACGGAGATCGGGATTCGGATTTTACTTAATTCTACGTGCTGGTCAATGATTAGAATGGTCCAATCAGTAGTTCATACATTGTTCCCCTGGCCTGAGAGGATGGAAGTTTAATATGTAGCTATATATAGAAGGCTAATGTTAACTAGCTGACATTGCCCATGAAGAGAAGTTAGGCTAGCGAGAGTGCAGGTAGCTTAGGACAATAAATAATAAAAGTGTGTACTGTATGACAGAGTTGTCAACCGTTTAGGCATTTATACATTTTTTTAAAACCATTACAATACATTCAGAACATATTTAACATCACATTAAGGGTGTGCCCTCAGGCCCATACTCTACAACCACATATATACAACACAAAATCCATGTGTACGTGTGTGTATAGTGTGTACGTTATCATGTGTGTGTGTTTGCATGTGTCTGTGCCTATGTTTGTGTTACTTCACAGTCTCTGCTGTTCCATAAGGTGTTTTTTTATATGTTTTTTAAACCTAATTTTACTGCTGCATCAGTAACCTGATGTGGAATAGAGTTCCATGTAGTCATGGTTCTATGTAGTACTGTGGAATAGAGTTCCATGTAGTCATGTCTCTATGTCGTACTGTGGAATAGAGTTCCATGTAGTCATGGCTCTATGTAGTACTGTGGAATAGAGTTCCATGTAGTCATGGCTCTATGTAGTACTGTGGAATAGAGTTCCATGTAGTCATGGCTCTATGTAGTACTGTGGAATAGAGTTCCATGTAGTCATGGCTCTATGTAGTACTGTGGAATAGAGTTCCATGTAGTCATGGCTCTATGTAGTACTGTGGAATAGAGTTCCATGTAGTCATGTCTCTATGTAGTACTGTGGAATAGAGTTTAATGTAGTCATGGCTCTATGTAGTACTGTGGAATAGAGTTCCATGTGGTCATGTCTCTATGTAGTACTGTGGAATAGAGTTCCATGTAGTCATGTCTCTATGTAGTACTGTGGAATAGAGTTCCATGTGGTCATGTCTCTATGTAGTACTGTGCACCTCCCATAGTCTGTTCTGGACTTGGGGACCGTGAAGAGACCACTGGTGGCATGTCTTGTGGGGTATGCATGGGTGTCTGAGCTGTGTGCTAGTCGTTTTAAACAGACAACTTGTTGCATTCAACAAGTCAATACCTCTCACAAGAGGTAAGAAGGTAGAAACTAGGGCCTGTAGGACTAGGGCCTGTAGGACCTGCCTTGTTGATAGTGTTGTTAAGAAGGTAGAAACTAGGGCCTGTAGGACCTGCCTTGTTGATAGTGCTGTTAAGAAGGTAGAAACTAGGGCCTGTAGGACCTGCCTTGTTGATAGTGCTGTTAAGAAGGTAGAAACTAGGGCCTGTAGGACCTGCCTTGTTGATAGTGTTGTTAAGAAGGTAGAAACTAGGGCCTGTAGGACCTGCCTTGTTGATAGTGTTGTTAAGAAGGTAGAAACTAGGGCCTGTAGGACCTGCCTTGTTGATAGTGTTGTTAAGAAGGTAGAAACTAGGCCTGTAGGACCTGCCTTGTTGATAGTGTTGTTAAGAAGGTAGAAACTAGGCCTGTAGGACCTGCCTTGTTGATAGTGTTGTTAAGAAGGTAGAAACTAGGTCCCGTAGGACCTGCCTTGTTGATAGTGCTGTTAAGAAGGTAGAAACTAGGGCCTGTAGGACCTGCCTTGTTGATAGTGCTGTTAAGAAGGTAGAACCTAGGTCCTGTAGGACCTGCCTTGTTGATAGTGCTGTTAAGAAGGTAGAACCTAGGTCCTGTAGGACCTGCCTTGTTGATAGTATTATTAAGAAGGTAGAAACTAGGGCCTGTAGGACCTGCCTTGTTGATAGTGTTGTTAAGAAGGTAGAAACTAGGGCCTGTAGGACCTGCCTTGTTGATAGTGCTGTTAAGAAGGTAGAACCTAGGGCCTGTAGGACCTGCCTTGTTGATAGTGCTGTTAAGAAGGTAGAACCTAGGTCCTGTAGGACCTGCCTTGTTGATAGTGTTGTTAAGAAGGTAGACACTAGGGCCTGTAGGACCTGCCTTGTTGATAGTGTTGTTAAGAAGGTAGAAACTAGGACCTGTAGGACATGCCTTGTTGATAGTGTTGTTAAGAAGGTAGAAACTAGGCCTGTAGGACCTGCCTTGTTGATAGTGTTATTATGAAAGTAAAGGCATAACACATAAGTTTTTCCAGCAGCAGACTATGATCGATAATGTCAAAAGCTGCACTGAAGTCAGACAAAACAGCCCCCTCAATATTTTTATCATCAATTTCTCACAGCCAATCATCAGTCAGCATTTGTTGCAGGCATGTCATGCCTAAATTTGATAATCTTGCCAATGAAAAAATAATTAGGGTAGTTTGCAATATCAGTGGGTTTTGTGACGAATGAGCCATCTGATATAATGATTGATGGAGCTGAGTTTGCCCTTTTGCCTAAAAATGTCATTGAAGGTGCTCCAAAGCTTTTTACTATCATTCTTTATGTAATTTATCTTTGTTTCATTGTGTACTTTCTTCTAACTCTTTTTATTCAGTTCAGTCACATGATATCTCAATTAGCAGTACGTTTGTCAATCAGTTTTGCAGCCAGACTTATTTGCCATTCATTTTGCCTCATCCTTCTCAACCATAACATTTTTCCTCATCAATCCACAGGGATTATAGTCATTTCCTTAATGGGTGCATACTTATTAGTAACTGGGATAAGCAATTTAATAAATATGTAAAGTGCAGCATCTGTTTGTTCCTCATTACACACCACGGACCAACAAATATTTTTTACATCAATAACATAGGAATCACTACAAAATCACTACTATTGTATGACCTTCTAGATACTATATTAGGCCCAGCCTTTGGAACTGTGGTTTTCCTAGATATGGCTACTATATTGTGATCACTACATCTGATGGATTTGGATACTGCTTTCAAACAAATTTCTGCAGCATTAGTAAAGATGTGATCAATACATGTTGATGATTTCATTCCTGTGCTGTTTGTAACTACCCTGGTAGGTTCATTGATAAACTGAACCAGGTTGCAGGCGCTAGTTAGAGTTTGAAGGTTTGTCTTGAGTGGGCAGCTTGATAAAAGCCAGTCAATATTTAAATCACCCAGAAAATGTACCTCTCTGTTGATATCACATACATTATCAATCATTTCACACATGTTATCCAGATACTGACTGTTAGCACTTGGTGGTCTATAGCAGCTTCCCACCAGAATGGGCTTTAGGTGAGGCAGATGAACCTGTAGCCATATTACTTCAACAGTATTTAACATGAGATCCTCTCTAATCTTTACAGGAATATTGTTCTGAATATAAACAGAAACACCTCCACCTTTGGCATTTCTGTTTGTCTGTAGATCTTATAACCATGTCTTGCTACCACTGTATCATCAAAGGTGTTGTCTAAGTGAGTTTCAGATATAGTCAAATATGAATGTCATCTGTTACTAGCAAATTATTGATTTCATGAACCTTGCTTCTTAAGCTACATATGTTAAAGTGGGCTATTTTTAACACTTTTCTGGAATGCTTGATTGTTTTCATTGCTTTACTGGGAAGCTTAGCAGAAGTAGACATGCTCATGTTATTGATGTTGGTGCATGGTGAGCTGCACACAGTGGTCTTCCTACTAGGGCACACCGCCTCAGTGCTAACAGTATAACTCTGGTTTATAGGCACATGATTACTGCATACAATAGCGGTAGGATCAGCAGAGGCATTCAGGGCAGTTAGAGGGACATAAATTAGGTTACTTACATTGTGTCTACTAACGCCCCTGGTATAATGTACATTTGCTGAAGCATTATGACAACTCAGAGACACAATGGTAGGGATTAACTGAGCTGGATTTGGGTCACTGATAAGTCATTGTCTCAACGCTGCCTTATAATGCTGTGAAAGGATCCAGGAAACCAAATGATTTGGGTGATCACTTCCTCCTTACAAAACAAGCTTTGTTTCCAGAAGGTATCAACATTGTCAGTAAATGTTTCACCCACAGAGCTGTAATAGTCTGGTAGCCAGTTATGGAGGGATAAACGTCTGTTGAACTGTTCAATGCCACGTTTAGTGAGGGCAGAGGGACAGATATTATGGGGCGTTTGTAGGTGTCAAGCAGAGACCCAATCAATTCTTTAAAATCCATCTTCAACTGTTCTGAGCTGCCAGTCATAATGTCATTTGACCCCACATGAACCATGACAGTATCAGCCCCCCGGTGACTGACTCACAGCCTTGGGAAGCAACCTGGTGATATCCTGAACTTTGACCCCACATGAACCATGACAGTATCAGCTCCCCAGTAACTGACTCACAGCCTTGGGAAGCAACCTGGTGATATCCTGAACTTTGACCCCACATGAACCATGACAGTATCAGCTCCCCGGTGACTGACTCACAGCCTTGGGAAGCAACCTGGTGATATCCTGAACTTTGACCCCACATGAACCATGACAGTATCAGCTCCCCGGTGACTGACTCACAGCCTTGGGAAGCAACCTGGTGATATCCTGAACTTTGACCCCACATGAACCATGACAGTATCAGCTCCCCGGTGACTGACTCACAGCCTTGGGAAGCAACCTGGTGATATCCTGAACTTTGACCCCACATGAACCATAACAGTCTCAGTCCCCCGTTGACTGACTCACATCTTCAGGAAGAACCTGGTGATATCCTGAACTTTTGCCCAAGGAAAACACAACGTTTTTGACCCCAGGTACAGATATTTGCTTCACCATCAAACTCCCAAACACAATAGCCGGAATGATCCAGCCTCTGCCATGTCTCAAAGCTGATTGCGTGGCCAGAGTCACAGCACTCACCTGAGAAGAGGTTGCTGAGCCGCCGGCTGTGTGCAGGCCACAACAGCCAACGGTACAGAGCTCTGATCCAGAGTGCATGGCAGCGGTGATCCAGGATGTGCCCAGGCAGTTGACTGACTAGGATAGGGAGAGGTAGCTTGAGGGACATCCACATCCATGGAGGGACCCAAGTCCCCGGCAGAAGACAGATGGTACAGGGGCTCAAAGCAATTTGATAGTCTTAAGTCCGGACGTGGGGGAAGAAGGCAGATGAGTCGAGAAAGATCCTTATCCTTCTTTCTGGTTCCGACACGCACTCGTTTACGCTCATCTGGAGTTCAACAATGAGCAGCCATGTTCTGGTTCTGGTAGAGGGGCGGAAACTGATCATAGTCCAGGAAGTTCCAATTATATTCTCTTGGATGTTTTGATAGGAAGCATTTAAAGATGTGGATAGTCTCATGGTATCCCTTTTTCAAATGTTGTATTTCTTCATGAAGAGTAATAATGTTTTCGTTAGCTGCAAACAAGTTCATTGAATATTTTCATAAATGAAGGTATCCATCTGACCTTTCCCCTTGACAACTACGAACATGTCACAGATTATACACTTAGTAGCACGCTAGTCCCAAACCAGATTCAAAAGGTGTCTTCACTGCTGAACGCCGGGGACTTAGATGCCCCTTCCATGGTCGGCGGACGCCTCGACCAGCGTCTCACACAACTGTGTTGTTGTCTGTCTCTCGTTGAACGTAGAGAACGAGAGAGAAGCACAGGGGGGGCGGGTGATGGCTGGGTCCGTTGTCAGCGGCAGGCTCGCCGGCTGTTCCTTGCTTCGCACCGGCCCGGCTGCGTGTTTAGCGTTTGGTGAAGTCCTCTCAGAGCGGCATCGGGCGTGTTCCCATTCTCCGTATTCTCCGTGGTTGAACGCGGTTCCAGCAGACTGGAACCATTTAACTCTGTTTTGTTAGTAGCAAATTATCCAGCGTTTTGTCAAGTCACTCCGGTTCATACTGATCGTGGCATGTGCAGAAAGTAGCCCTTCACTTTTTCCATCTGATCTGTCATTAGCACCTGATAAATTCAGGGCATCAATGCTGTTGAGAAAAGTAGCAGCACCTTTGTAGTTCTTCGATGGTTAATGTTATATCTTTCAAAAAGTGTGCGGTAGAAAGGACATGAAAAGAGAGGAGGATGGCATTGGCATTTGTCTACAAATAGTCAACATGTTTTTTCACACACACACACGCACACACACACACATACACACACACACACACGCGTGCGCACACACACACGCGTGCGCACACACACACACACAGAAATCAGAACCATGGACAGACACGTCAAAATTAGCTGATGTCTTATTGGACTAAATTGTTTTTGGAATCTTTTAGTTGTCACTGTATTAGAATTAAGCATACAGTAGGTGATTTGATGATGTTGAAATGTTGAAGTTGACATGGTGCTGGAATAGTGGAGGCAGCTCCTGTTGTTGACATGGTGCTGGAATAGTGGAGGCAGCTCCTGTTGTTGACATGGTGCTGGAATAGTGGAGGCAGCTCCTGTTGTTGACATGGTGCTGGAATAGTGGAGGCAGCTCCTGTTGTTGACATGGTACTGGAATAGTGGAGGCAGCTCCTGTTGTTGACATGGTGCTGGAATAGTGGAGGCAGCTCCTGTTGTTGACATGGTGCTGGAATAGTGGAGGCAGCTCCTGTTGTTGACATGGTGCTGGAATAGTGGAGGCAGCTCCTGTTGTTGACATGGTGCTGGAATAGTGGAGGCAGCTCCTGTTGTTGACATGGTGCTGGAATAGTGGAGGCAGCTCCTGTTGTTGACATGGTGCTGGAGTAGTGGAGGCAGCTCCTGTTGTTGACATGGTGCTGGAATAGTGGAGGCAGCTCCTGTTGTTGACATGGTGCTGGAATAGTGGAGGCAGCACCTGTTTTTCTTTGTGCACTAGTGGTAACACTCTGTGGTTCTAAATCAATAGTTGTTTACTAGCCCCAAATACTTGGAATCATCAACTTGCTTGACCATGCTGTAGGTCATGTAACTGTTTGTTGTTAAGGGGTGGATCAGCTTAATATTGTGGAAATATTGTTGCTTCCATCAATGTAATTGTCTGCATCATTTCCAATCTCCCATAGATTTTTTGGGGGGTAAATAGATATATATCCATATATATGCACGTATGCATATGAATATATACATATATACATACACATACCTATATAGATATACTGTACATACTTTTTTAAGAATATATCTTTATTATTCCCCAAACCTTACCACCCTTCCCCCAATTGGAGTAAACTAATAAATACTCAGGCTTCTACCTTCAGTTTATACATCTTATACACATTTTACAGACACAATCTATTTTACAATAGTTATATTTTGTTTGTTTTTAGTCCTTCCTCTATTTTTGATGTCCATCCAGTTTGATTACTATTTTGTAAAACAACAACATAATTATCAACACAATTATCACAACGCCGTCACGTCCTGACCTTAGAGAGCCGATTTATATCTCTATTTTGGTTAGGTCAGGGTGTGATGTGGGGTGGGTATTCTATGTTCTATTTTCTATGTTTTGTATTTCTTTGTTTTGGCCGGGTAGGGTTCTCAATCAGGGAGAGCTGTATATCGTTGTCTCTGATTGAGAACCATACTTAGGCAGCCCTTTTTCCCACCTGTCTTTGTGGGTAGTTAACTTTGTTTGTGGCACTTAGCCCGGTAAGCTTCACGGTTGTTTCTTTTGTTTGTTGTTTTGTTGGCGTCATTCCAAAATAAAAAAAAGGAACATGTACGCTGCACTTTGGTCCGCTTCTTTTGACGGCTGTGACAAGAACTACCCACCACAGAAAGGACCAAGCAGCGTGGCCAGGAGTATGAGACAACCTGGGAGGAGGTAGAGAGGTGGTCGACCCAGAGAGAGTGCTAGAGCCCGCCTGGGATTCTCTGGAGCAGTGCAAGGAGGGATACCGGAGAATGGAGTTGGCGACACGTACAAGGCGAGCGAGGAAGCCCGAGAGGGGCACACGGGGAGTTTGGCTGAGTCAGGTTGGAGACCTTAGCCAACTACCCGTGCTTACCGTGTCGAGCGTCGTACTGGTCAGGCACCGTGTTATGCGGTGGAGCGCACGGTGTCTCCAGTGCAGGTTCACAGCCCAGTGCGCTACATCCCAGCTCCCTGCATCTGCCGGGCCAGGGTGAGCATCCAGCCAGGACGGATGGTGCCGGCTCAGTGCGCCTGGTCTCCAGTGTGTCTCTTCGGCCCAGGATATCCTGCGCCAGCTCTGTGCACTGTGTCTCCGGTACGTCTGCACAGCCCAGTGCGTCCTGTGCCAGTGCCCCGCATTTGCAGGGCGAAGATAACCACCCAGCCAGGACATGTTGTGCAGGCTCTAAGCTCGAGACCTCCAGTGCGCCTCGACGGCCCAGTGTATCCAGTGCCTCTGCCAAGGACAAAGCCTCCTGTATGTCTCCCCAGCCTGGTGAGTCCTGTGCCTGCGCCCAGAGCCAGTGATGATCCATGGCACAAAGCCTCCAGTGAAGATCCATGGCACGAAGCCTCCAGTGATGATCCATGGCACGAAGCCTCCAGTGAAGATCCATGGCACGAAGCCTCCAGTGAAGATCCATGGCACGAAGCCTCCAGTGAAGATCCATGGCACGAAGCCTCCAGTGAAGATCCATGGCACGAAGCCTCCAGTGATGATCCATGGCACGAAGCCTCCAGCGATGGTCCCCAGTCCGGGGCCCGCAACGAGGGTCCCCAGTCCGGGGCCCGCCAGAGGTGGAGCGGGATCTACGTCCCGCACCAGAGCCGCCACCGCGGATAGATGCCCACCCGGACCCTCCCCTATAGGTTCAGGTTTTGCGGCCGGAGTCCACACCTTTGGCGGGCAGGGGGTTACTGTCCTGACCTTAGAGACATTTTATTTCTCAACTTTTGACGGCCGTGACAAACACACAGGTTGTAATATGGCTTTATGGCCCTGGATTGGCTTCCCCAGTGATTTAACCCATGTACCATTACTGGCTGCCGCTAATCATCAGATGGGGGGAAGGAGAGGAGGTACATGGCGCACTTGGGTAAGTGAGGGGCCCAGACTTGATTGGGTAACTGATTACTACAAATTCAAATCAAATAAACGCATAATAAATAAATGTGACTGGTCAATTGTGTGAGTCAGGAACTGGGCTATAGGTGGCCTAGATGCAAAAAAAAATACAAATAAAAATTACGTTTTTATTTATTTTTATCCAACCACAGGAGCCCGCTCTCAATATGTAAAATACACCAGAGAGCATGATTTAACAACAGATGATCAATCAATGCAATGATTAAACAAAACAAAGCTCCGCGGCCTATGATTTCTAAATCCATTGTTCCGGCCCTGCTAATGGTAATATATACATGTAAACAGGAGTAAATAGTGACCAGTAGCAGGATAAAGAACAAACATCGTTGTAAGTACAACCTATATTTACGTTTATAATGAGACGTCTAGTGAAAGGCACAAAAATATAGTTTCTAATGGAACCAAAAACAGACTTTTCTGCAAATGTTCAATTTATCGTTGCAATAATTCTCCGTTCTATTCCTTCCATTTCCATGCGGTCTGTTGCAGACCGGAAGTGTTCAGGACTCGCCACTAGAACCTGAACCAGCGCAGCAGCGATGTCATCATTGGGAGACAGCCAGCAGAATGAATGATGTCATCATTGGGAGACAGCCAGCAGAATGAATGAAGTCATCATTGGGAGACAGCCAGCAGAATGAATGATGTCATCATTGGGAGACAGCCAGCAGAATGAATGATGTCATCATTGGGAGACAGCCAGCAGAATGAATGAAGTCATCTTTGGAAGACACTCAGAGTAAGAGGACACTTTGTCCACGTCCCAAATGACACCCTATTCCTTACAGAGTGCACTACTTTTGACCAGAGCCTTATGGGCCTTATAGGCCCTGGTTAAAAGTAGTGCACTATATAGGGAATAGGGTGCCATTTGGGATAAGATTAGGGAACTACATATGGAATAGGATGCCATTTGGGATAAAAGTAGGGCACTAGATATGGAATAGGGTGCCATTTTGGATGCATTCTTTGATGATGATGTCTGGGAGCCCTCCAGACAGGTTGGCACGGTGTGGGATAACAGTTTGTGTGTGTGTTTTCCGGTACTCCTGACAGTTACAAAGCACCCCTGGCATATGGTGACATGATGACATCACTGTAAAGCCCCTGCCAGAGGGCCTGCCTGCTCCACCGCAAGTACAATTATACAATACATTGCTTTCTTATAACCAGAGATGAAATGAAGCTGGCTCGCTGGCCCGCTAGCCCTGGCTAGTAAATTAAGCTGGCTCGCTCTCCCGCTAGCCCTGGCTAGTAAATGAAGCTGGCTCGCTGGCCCGCTAGCCCTGGCTAGTAAATGAAGCTGGCTCGCCCGCTAGCCCTGGCTAGTAAATGAAGCTGGCCTCCTGGCCCGCTAGCCCTGGCTAGTAAATGAAGCTGGCCTCCTGGCCCGCTAGCCCTGGCTAGTAAATGAAGCTGGCTCGCTGGCCTGCTAGCACTGGCTAGTAAATTATGCTGGCCCGCTAGCCACCTAGCCCTGGCTAGTAAATTATGCTGGCTCACTGGCCCACTGGCCAGCTAGCCCCGGGCAAGTAGAAAATGTGCCCAACTAGCCCGCTGGATAGTGAACATTTAGAATTTTCAAATATCATATGGCATAGATTTTGGACGGAGGTTATAAAATTACTGAAGTTCAATCACTCACAACCCTTTACTAATCATTTTAGAGAGAATGCAGACATACAGAGACAGACAGACAGACAGACAGACAGACAGACAGACAGACAGACAGACAGACAGACAGACAGACAGACAGAGAGACAGAGAGACAGAGAGACAGAGAGACAGAGAGACAGAGAGACAGACAGACAGACAGACAGACAGACAGACAGACAGACAGACAGACATACAGAGACAGACAGACAGACAGACAGACAGACAGACAGACAGACAGACAGACAGACAGACAGACAGACAGAGAGACAGACAGACAGACAGACAGAGAGACAGAGAGACAGAGAGACAGACAGACAGACAGACAGACAGACAGACAGACAGACAGACAGACAGACAGACAGAGAGACAGAGAGACAGAGAGACAGAGAGACAGAGAGACAGAGAGACAGACAGAGACAGACGATAAGATAGTTGCTAGACCAGTCAGAGGTCTTCTACGTGTCCACTCTGTCTAGTATTCGACAGACCTGAGAAAGCCAGCGATGACGATGATGAGTATAATGAGCTTAACACATGGACCTGTCATCTGCTATCGTCTGTCTGCCCTGGATGCTGTCTGAGTGCTGATGCTCCTATCATCCAGACAGCAGTAGACGACCACAGAGCCAAACTCCCTCACAACAGAGGTGCTGAAGACTACTGTCCACTTAGAGCATTCTTTATCAAGTCAGCCAGTCTTTCTGTCTGTCAGTGGAGGTGGATGGACGCTGGTGGAATCTCATGTCTGAGTTGACGGTGTTACCATAAATAAGTCTTCTAGACTAGAACTGTAACGTGTACAATTTCACAATGTCGTTTTGAGAATGAGTAATCTTAGGCAAAGTTAATTCGTGCCATAAGACAGCTCTTGTCCCTCATGCCAGGACAACACATTGTTTGTTGTGTTGCAGCACTCTAGGAGCTCAGAGGAGAAATTACAGCATTATTATTACATGGTAGTTGATGGGAGAGAACGCAGAGTTAAAATTGATCGGTAAACTTTTCCGTTTCTTCTCAGGGATTTGCCCGATGACAGATCTATCGCCTGAGAGAGAGAGGTGGCATTCAGCGGAGAGGTTGTCACCACTTCACAGAGACATTTGCTTCTCAAGCCCCACAGAGGATCAAAGGTTGACATGTTTAGCCTTTCAAAGAGAAAATAGATTGAGCCTTTGAAACAGTTAGGCTTGTTGGTTAGTAGGTTGACTTGTGGGTTAGTATATTGGCCTGATGGGTAGTAGGTTGGCTTTTTGGTTGGTATGTTGGCTTGTTGGTTAGTAGGTTGGCTTGTTGGTTAGTAGGTTGGCTTGTAGGTTGGTAGGTTGGCTTGTTGGTTAGTATATTGGCCTCATGGGTAGTAGGTTGGCTTGTTGGTTGGTATGTTGGCTTGTTGGTTTGCAGATTGGCTTGTTGGTTAGTAGGTTGGCTTGTTGGTTGGTATGTTGGCTTGTTGGCTAGTAGGTTGGCTTGTTGGTTAGTAGGTTGGCTTGTTGGTTAGTAGGTTGGCTTGTTGGTTGTTATGTTGGCTTGTTGGCTAGTAGGTTGGCTTGTTGGTTAGTAGGTTGGCTTGTTGGGTAGTAGGTTGGTTTGTTACTTAGTGGGTTGGCTTGTTGGTTAGTAGCTTGTCTTGTTAGCTAGTAGATTGGCTAGTTCGTTAGTATGTTGGCTTGTTGGTTAGTAGGTTGGCTTGTAGGTTGGTAGGTTGGCTTGTTGTTTAGTAGGTTGGCTTGTTGGTTGGTATGGTGGCTTGTTGTTTAGGAAATTGGCTTGTTGGTTGGTAGGTTGGCTTGTTGGTTAGTAGGTTGGCTTGTTGGTTAGTAGGTTGGCTTGTTGGTTAGTATGTTGGCTTGTTGGCTATTAATTTGGCTTGTTGGTAAGTAGGTTGGCTTGTTGGTTATTAACAAATCATGTGATCTCAAATCCAAATGGTCTCTTCCTCTCTCTGTCTCAGACTTTCCAATAATCCTGCTGCCTTCAAATGGCTGTATTGTAACCCTACTCTGCTGTGTTGTACTGAGCTGTGTGTTGAACTGAGCTGTGTGTTGTACTGAGCTGTGTGTTGAACTGAGCTGTGTGTTGAACTGAGCTGTGTGTTGAACTGAGCTGTGTGTTGTACTGAGCTGTGTGTTGAACTGAGCTGTGTGTTGAACTGAGCTGTGTGTTGAACTGAGCTGTGTGTTGTACTGAGCTGTGTGTTGTACTGAGCTGTGTGTTGTACTGAGCTGTGTGTTGTACTGAGCTGTGTGTTGTACTGAGCTGTGTGTTGTACTGAGCTGTGTGTTGAACTGAGCTGTGTGTTGAACTGAGCTGTGTGTTGAACTGAGCTGTGTGTTGTACTGAGCTGTGTGTTGAACTGAGCTGTGTGTTGAACTGAGCTGTGTGTTGAACTGAGCTGTGTGTTGTACTGAGCTGTGTGTTGTACTGAGCTGTGTGTTGTACTGAGCTGTGTGTTGTACTGAGCTGTGTGTTGAACTGAGCTGTGTGTTGAACTGAGCTGTGTGTTGAACTGAGCTGTGTGTTGTACTGAGCTGTGTGTTGAACTGAGCTGTGTGTTGAACTGAGCTGTGTGTTGAACTGAGCTGTGTGTTGTACTGAGCTGTGTGTTGAACTGAGCTGTGTGTTGTACTGAGCTGTGTGTTGTACTGAGCTGTGTGTTGTACTGAGCTGTGTGTTGTACTGAGCTGTGTGTTGAACTGAGCTGTGTGTTGAACTGAGCTGTGT
>NC_056433.1:5858329-5888329 GCF_018296145.1 Oncorhynchus tshawytscha | reverse complement strand
CCAAAAAGTTCAATTTTGGTTTCATCTGACCAGAGCACCTTCTTCCACATGTTTGGTGTGTCTCCCAGGTGGCTTGTGGCAAACTTTAAACAACACTTTTTATGGATATCTTTAAGAAATGGCTTTCTTCTTGCCACTCTTCCATAAAGGCCAGATTTGTGCAATATACGACTGATTGTTGTCCTATGGACAGAGTCTCCCACCTCAGCTGTAGATCTCTGCAGTTCATCCAGAGTGATCATGGGCCTCTTGGCTGCATCTCTGATCAGTCTTCTCCTTGTATGAGCTGAAAGTTTAGAGGGACGGCCAGGTCTTGGTAGATTTGCAGTGGTCTGATACTCCTTCCATTTCAATATTATCGCTTGCACAGTGCTCCTTGGGATGTTTAAAGCTTGGGAAATCTTTTTGTATCCAAATCCGGCTTTAAACTTCTTCACAACAGTATCTCGGACCTGCCTGGTGTGTTCCTTGTTCTTCATGATGCTCTCTGCGCTTTTAACGGACCTCTGAGACTATCACAGTGCAGGTGCATTTATACGGAGACTTGATTACACACAGGTGGATTGTAGTTATCATCATTAGTCATTTAGGTCAACATTGGATCATTCAGAGATCCTCACTGAACTTCTGGAGAGAGTTTGCTGCACTGAAAGTAAAGGGGCTGAATAATTTTGCACGCCCAATTTTTCAGTTTTTGATTTTATAAAAAAGTTTGAAATATCCAATAAATGTCGTTCCACTTCATGATTGTGTCCCACTTGTTGTTGATTCTTCACAAAAAAATACAGTTTTATATGTTTATGTTTGAAGCCTGAAATGTGGCAAAAGGTCGCAAAGTTCAAGGGGGCCGAATACTTTCGCAAGGCACTGTAAATTCCTAACCTTAACCATTCAGAGTAAATGTCTAACCTTAACCATTCAGAGTAAATGTCTAACCTTAACCATTCAGAGTAAATGTCTAACCTTAACCATTCAGAGTAAATGCCAAAACCAGTCATAGTAAATGTCTAACCTTAACCATTCAGAGTTAATGTCTAGCCTAAACCATTCAGAGTAAATGTCTAACCTTAACCATTCAGAGTAAATGTCTAGCCTAAACCATTCAGAGTAAATGTCAAAACCAGTCAGAGTAAATGTCTAGCCTAAACCATTCAGAGTAAATGTCAAAACCAGTCAGAGTAAATGTCTAGCCTAAACCATTCAGAGTAAATGTCAAAACCAGTCAGAGTAAATGTCTAGCCTAAACCATTCAGAGTTAATGTCTAACCTTAACCATTCAGAGTAAATGCCAAAACCAGTCATAGTAAATGTCTAGCCTAAACCATTCAGAGTTAATGTCTAGCCTAAACCATTCAGAGTAAATGTCAAAACCAGTCAGAGTAAATGTCTAGCCTAAACCATTCAGAGTAAATGTCTAACCTTAACCATTCAGAGTAAATGTCAAAACCAGTCAGAGTAAATGTCTAGCCTAAACCATTCAGAGTAAATGTCAAAACCAGTCAGAGTAAATGTCTAGCCTAAACCATTCAGAGTAAATGTCTAACCTTAACCATTCAGAGTAAATGCCAAAACCAGTCATAGTAAATGTCTAGCCTAAACCATTCAGAGTAAATGCCTAACCTTAACCATTCAGAGTTAATGCCTAAACTTAACCATTCAGAGTAAATGCCTAACCTTAACCATTCAGAGTTAATGTCTAACCTTAACCATTCAGAGTTAATGCCTAAACTTAACTTTAAACAACTTTGACAAACATGTATAAATGTGTAATTCTGCCGTGACACCGTGAGAGCTGGTGGGAATTAACAACAAGCTCTGCAGGGGGGGAAGAAAAGAGTTCCCCTCTGATAAATATTTGGATTCTCAAAACAATTTCCAGGACCATTTGGACCCTTTTGAGTTGAGATCACATAATTCAGCACAAAGCAAAGAGCCAAACCTACAAATGAACACATTCCAGGGATTGAGCGTTTGAAGCAACTACAAAAGGAAATGATTCAAAAGGAAATGAAGCCAAGGACTGTTCCCGTTACTAGACATGAGACCACGGAAGACCCAGAGGGACAATGACCACCATCAGACACAATGAGGGAATGATAATCAACTCTCGCATCACTCAAGCAAAGCCAATTTTGTCCACAATTTATTTAACTAGGCAAGTTAGTTAAGATCAAATCAAAGCAAAATGTGATGTCAACAAGGTTTAGAAGATTGCTGGGAAATTTAAGTCAGAAATGTTGTATGAAACACAGATAACATCTATCTTTTAATGTTGAGAAATGAATGTGGTTTAGCGTTCCTTTCCCAGATAACTGTGGTTCAGCTTCCCTTTCCCAGATAACTCCCTGTGTGTGTGTGTGTGTGTGTGTGTGTGTGTGTGTGTGTGTGTGTGTGTAAAGTAGTGTGAAGAGAGTGACTACAGAGAGAGAGAGAGGCTCTGAGTGAGAGAGAGAGAGAGAGAGAGAGAGAGAGAGAGAGAGAGAGGTTATGATCCAACGGAAGGACACCTGGGAAACCTATCTTCATGCCCATACATACATCTTACCTTATTAGGACATTGCTGAATGCTTCATATCACTATGCATATCGGAGGGAAATGTTAAAGCTAGTGACATACCATTCCTGCCCCATGATTGGGTCTAGACAACAGTTCTATCTAACCTTTGACCCTAGAATGGGTATGAGAAATGCAAGTATATTTCAGTATACAGTATATTTTTAGTTATAAAGATGAAACATTGCTGCTCTGTAACTAAGCAGCTGCATATAAAACGGTTTCTGGTCGGGTGGATCACGGGTTGGGGTAGCTGAGGGCACGGGAATCCTGACAGGACAGAGGAGGAAGCTGGACTTATTTGGGAACTCTCTCTAATGCAATAATAACGTTCCTTGAATTCCTCTTAAGGGGGAAATGTGGTCATGTGTCTCAAATGACACCCTATTCTCTTTGTAGTGCACTACTTTTGACGGGCTCTGGTCTAAAGTAGTGCACTATTTAGAGAATAGGGCTCTGGTCTATAATAGTGCACTACATAGGGAATAGGGCTCTGGTCTAAAGTAGTGCACTATATAGGGAATAGGGCCTCTGGTCTAAAGTAATGCACTATATAGGGAATAGGGCCCTGGTCTAAAGTAGTGCACTATATAGGGAATAGGGCTCTGGTCTAAAGTAGTCAAAAGTAGTGCACTACATAGGGAATAGGGCTCTGGTCTAGCCCGTCAAAAGTAGTGCACTACATAGGGAATAGGGCTCTGGTCTAGCCCGTCAAAGTAGTGCACTACATAGGGAATAGGGCTCTGGTCTAGCCCGTCAAAAGTAGTGCACTTACATAGGGAATAGGGCTCTGGTCTAAAGTAGTGCACTACATAGGGAATAGGGTGTCATTTTGGGATTCACACTTTGGCTTGGGTTCAGCTGTTTCGGGACCAAGTCCCTCCATCCTCCACGGCTCCAGATTCCAGAGAGGAACAGAGCGAGTGACTGGCTCTTGTATCATTTCATTACTCATCCTGTAGGATTCACGTGGGTTATGCCAGCAGAAAAAAAAAAGAGAATGAAAAAAATTAAGTAAATGCTATTAAAATGGAGAAGAAGGACAGGACAGGGAAAGGGGACGTTTCTGGGTCGGATTTGTCACATGTTTTTTTTATGTGTAATAGTTTGAATTCCCCACTAGAGGGAGGAATGTCTATTTCAGCAGGATAGTAGGCAGCAGGTGACCGTGCCCACATTCATTACCGAGTTCATTAAAGATGATGGTTCTGCTATTTTCATCTAACAATGAATAATACGATCAGATCGATAGAATCTCTATTGCAAATCATGAGAAATGTCCATTTTAATAGATATCATTGGTCCTTGAAAAGGTAGTAACAAAGTAATTAAACTAAACATTTGCAATTTAAAAGGTAAAAAAAATATACAATATGATGAACTTTTAGGAATACATAAGGACACATTATGTTGATATGAGAGGCTAATAGGTAATATCTGAGATGTGAGTTCTAAATTAAAACTAAATTAAAATATATATATCAATGTTTTATTAAACAATACCAGTCAAAAGTTTGGACACACCTACTCATTCAAGAGTTTTTCTTTATTTTTACTATTGTCTACATTGTAGAATAATAGTGAAGACATCAAAACTATGAAATAACACATATAGAATCATGTAGTAACCAAAAATGTGTTCAACAAATCAAAATATATGTTATATTTTAGATTCTTCTAGGTGGCCACCCTTTGCCTTGATGACAGCTTTTGCACACGCTTGGCATTCTCTCAACCAGCTTCACCTGGAATGCTTTTCCAACGGTCTTGAAGGAGTTCCCACATATGCTGAGCACTTGTTGGCTGCTTTTCCTTCACTCTGCGGTCCAACTCATCCCAAACTATATCAATTGGGTTGAGGTCTGGTGACTGTGGAAGCCTGGACATCTGATGTAGCTCTCCATCACTCTCCTTCTTGGTCAAATAGCCTTTATACAGCCTGGAGTTGTGTTGGGTCATTGTCCTGTTGAAAGACAAATGATAGTCCCACTAAGCACAAACCAGATGGGATGGTGTATTGCTGCAGAATGCTGTGGTAGCCATGCTGGTTAAGTGTGCCTTGATTTCGAAATAAATTACTGACAGTGTCACCAGCGAAGCACCCCCACACCATCACACCTCCTCCTCCATGCTTCACGGTGGGAACCACACATGCAGAGATCATCTGTTCACCTACACTCACAAAGACACAGGACTCATCAGATCAAAGGACAGAGATCCATGTCATTTTGTCTTAAATATGAAGGTAAGGAGATTTGAATTAATTTTTACACAGCTTCAACCAATGCCTACATATAGACGTCTATCATATAATAATCATTGGATAACCTGCGGTCCGTCCTCTATCAAGACGTCACAGCATTCGGTATAAAAAAAAAGTGAGCCCATGCTGAATGCTCATAGCTCCGCAAGGTGACTGCAGTAAGGCACAGTCGCGTCAGGATGCGTGCGGGTCAGAGCCAAGCACGAAGTTGTTAAAGACAAATAAAAAAAGGAAGGATGCAGAGTTTGTGGGGCGAGTTGGGCGACATAATTAAAAGAAAATAGTTAGATACAAGAATGAGAAAGAAAAGTAAAGTGCCTATATGCGTTCAGTAACTATAACGATGATGGAGACCATTGCTGCGTTGGGTAGATTTTAGGTTTGGCGCGCGTTGGGGAATTCATTCCTTTGGAAAGGCGAATGATGTCTGATGGGCGAATATACACCTGGATTTCTCTGGATTACAAACCAACAGAAAGGGTTTTCCTCGGGACAGGGCGTATGTGTATGAAAGAGACTAATACAAGTAAAGAGAAAAGTTAGGTTAAGAGACTGCTATTCATTTGATTATGAAACGTTTCGAACATATTTTTACGCGTAGGAATCTTGGGAATTAGTCACATGTGAATCCGTCAGTAATCTGTTATTATTCGAAGTGCTTCCTAAACCAATCAGAGAGAAACAGAAACATGTATCTGGGTAAAACTCTTCTGTTTGTCCTACTCTTAAACTGCGCCACCACGAGCCTATCTTTCTCAACATGCGCTACCGTAGATATAGACCATGTGAAGCGGAAAAGGGTCGAGGCGATACGGGGACAGATACTGAGTAAGCTCCGGACGACCAGCCCGCCACACTCACTGGGACCCAGTCAGGTCCCCTACCAGATCCAGGCCTTGTATAACAGTACCCGGGAGCTGCTTGAGGAGTTGGGGAGAGACCGGCAGCAAAGTTGCGGCCAAGACAACACGGAGACCGAATATTATGCCAAAGAGATATACAAGTTCAACATGGTCCAAGGGCCGCCTGACAACAGTAAGTCATGGTGTGTTTTAAAAAATTTGTTTTCATACTCTTTTGGTTGATATAATATATTGACTGGAAAATAGTTTTTTGATGTCAGTTAATGCGCTCCGATATGCGCCAGATCAATGAATGTAAAGCGTGCCAAATGCGTAATTTTGGAAGCTGTGTAATTACAAGAGGGAGGGCTTTTCCCCCAATGCTAGAGTGAAATCCCCCCTCCCCATAAAATAATTAAATCTATTTGTTGTGCCAATGAAGGTTCGTTTGTGGGCTTTTGAGATGTGTGTGGATAGGCTAACAGAGTGGGTAAACGTCGTGGAATATCTCATACATTAAATCTGTTGACATGGCCATAGATATGCTCTCCTTAGATGCGTGAACTTCAATTAAAATAAGTTCTGTTATTGTCAGTTAAGTTCTGTTATTGTCCTTATTCAGGAATGTAGCTCCCATTCATGTTGTCTTCCGCATTCCATGGACTTCAATGAGTGTGTATCTATGTTTTGTGTGTGTGTGCGTGTGTGCGTGTGTGTGTGTGTGTTTCATCAATAAGATGTAGGAATAGTAGAAGATATCTCAGAGTTGTGGATGTTGAAATACAGGAATAGTATTTGGTCTCGCTCCTCCCACTACTCCTCTTACCACACCTCCTCATCTCTCCCCTCCCTCCTTTCCTCCGTGGACCCAGTCCCTCCCGCCAGATGTGTTTCCATCCCAACCAGGCCCAAATGAGAGGGACATCTGCCCAGGCGGATAGGAAAGGGAAGCCTTGCCGAGGGGGATAGGAAAAGCAAACATGGAGGGACAGGAACAGTTAACATGGACACAGGAAAAGTTACCATGGAGACAGGAACAGTTTACATGGAGGGACAGGAACAGTTAACATGGAGACAGGAAAAGTTACCATGGAGACAGGAAAAGCAAACATGGAGGGACAGGAACAGTTAACATGGAGACAGGAACAGTTACCATGGAGACAGGAACAGTTAACATGGAGGGACAGGAACAGTTAACATGGAGACAATAACAGTTACCATGGAGACAGGAACAGTTACCATGGAGACAGGAACAGTTTACATGGAGGGACAGGAACAGTTACCATGGAGACAGGAACAGTTAGCATGGAGAAAGAAACCGTTACCATGGAGACAGGAACAGTTAACATGGAGACAGGAACAGTTAACATGGAGGGACAGGAACAGTTACCATGGAGACAGGAACAGTTAACATGGAGAAAGAAACCGTTACCATGGAGACAGGAACAGTTAACATGGAGAAAGAAACCGTTACCATGGAGACAGGAACAGTTACCATGGAGACAGGAAGAGTTAACATGGATGGACAGGAACAGTTAACATGGAGACAGGAACAGTTAACATGGAGACAGGAACAGTTAACATGGAGACAGGAACAGTTACCATGGAGAAAGAAACTGTTACCATGGAGAAAGAAACTGTTACCATGGAGCCAGAAACAGTTAACATGGAGACAGGAACAGTTACCATGGAGACAGGAACAGTTAACATGGAGGGACAGGAACATTTTACATGGAGACAGGAACAGTTACCATGGAGACATGAACAGTTAACATGGAGACAGGAACAGTTAAAATGGCGAGAGGAACAGTTACCATGGAGACAGGAACAGTTAACATGGCGACAGGAATTGTTAACATGGAGACAGGAACAGTTAACATTGAGACAGGAACAGTGAACATGGCGACAGGAACAGTTACCATGGATGGACAGGGTTACCATGGAGACAGGAACAGTTACCATGGAGACAGGAACAGTTAACATGGCGACAGGAACAGTTAACATGGAGACAGGAACAGTTAACATGGCGACAGGAACAGTTACCATGGAGACAGGAACAGTTAACATGGCGACAGGAACAGTTAACATGGAGACAGGAACAGTTAACATGGCGACAGGAACAGTTACCATGGAGACAGGAACAGTTAACATGGCGACAGGAACAGTTAGCCTATGGAAGGTACCTCCTCCACCCCTTAACCTGGGTTACAAAGATTACAGATCAGAGATCCACTCCCCATCACACACACTCATATGCATCCCAAATGGCAATCTATTCCCTATATAGTGCACTGCTTTTGTCCAGACTCTATTGGCCCTGTTCAAAAACAGTGGAGTTTGGAACACACCCTCTCTCCGCCTTGAGTAGAGACTAGGCTGGGTGTTCAGTTTCTCCATTCTGGCTTGGTGTTACAAGTGACAGGAAAAGTTGGCTGATGGAATGAAAGTCCCTCCTCTTAAGCCAGGCTTAGAGGTGTGTCCCAAAATGGCACCCTGTTCCCTTTGTAAAGCGCTACTACCCATAGGGCCCTGGTCAAAAGTAGTGCACTATAAAGGGAATAGGGTGCCATTTTAGACCCAGTCAAAGTGATCCCTTAGCCCCTTCCCTCCACACGCTGGACGCCCCAGGGGAGATTTGGCTGTTGGCTGGGGTATACAGTTTCTCCACTGGGCTGGGATTAAATTGTACACTCTCTGATCTTGTCCCCTGGCCCATTGGCCCCCTGGTCACCTGGCCCCCTGGCCCTTGGCCCCCTGGTCACCCGGCCCATTGGACCCCTGGTCGCCTGGCCCACTGGTCACCTGGCCCATTGGCCGCCTGGTCACCTGGCCCCCTGGTCACCTGGCCCCCTGGTCACCTGGCCCCCTTGTCACCTGGCCCCCTTGGCCTCCTGTCCTGTGCATTCCACCTCAGTAGAGAGATGTGATGCAAACAGATCCTCCTCAGGTGAGAGATTACCATTACATCACACAGACACAGACAGACACACATCTTTGGTAGCCGAGGTGTTTCCCAGAGCCTTCGTTAGCATTAAGGTCATCCTTAGAACTTTCTTACGATGTGTCTTTATTAGCCGAGGTGTTTCCCAGAGGCTTCGTTAGTAACGTGGCTCTTAATAAAAACCTCAGATCCAGCCCAAGTGCATCGATAGAGATAGTCAAGATGTCTGTCTGACTGTGACTGTTGATAACATCAGAACGAAGTTGACTACAAATACAAAATTGCAAAGGTATTTGCACTTGTCATCAACAAGTGAAGGAAAACATTATGCTTCAAATCAAATCAAAATCAAATGTATTTATATAGCCTTCCTTACATCAGCTGATATATCAAAGTGCTGTACAGAAACCCAGCCTAAAACCCCAAACAGCAAGCAATGCAGGTGTAGAAGCACGGTGGCTAGGAAAAACTCCCTAGAAAGGCACAAACCTAGGAAGATACCTAGAGAGGAACCAGGCTATGAGGGGTGGCCAGTCCTCAGGTAGCACGTCCGGTGAACAGGTCAGGGTTCCATAGCCGCAGGCAGAAGAGTTGAAACTGGAGCAGCAGCACGGCCAGGTGGACTGGGGACAGCAAGAAGTCATCATGCCAGGTAGTCCTGAGGCATGGTCCTAGGGCTCAGGTCCTCCGAGAGAGAGATGGAAAGAAAGAAAGAATTAGAGAGAGCATACTTAAATTCACACTGGACACCGGATAAGACAGGATAAATACTCCAGGTATAACAGACTGACCCTAGCCCCCCGACACATAAACTACTGCAGCATAAATACTGGAGGCTGAGACAGGAGGAGTCAGGAGACACTGTGGCCCCATCCGGTGATACCCCCGGACAGGACCAAACAGGAAGGATATAACCCCACCCACTTTGTCAAAGCACAGCCCCCACACAACTGGAGGGATATCTTCAACCACCAACTTACCATCCTGAGACAAGGCCGAGTATAGCCCACAAAGATCTCCGCCACGGCACAACCCAAGGGGGGGGGGCGCCAACCCAGGCAGGAAGACCACGTCAGATACTCAACCCACTCAAGTGACGCACCACTCCTAGGGACGGTATGAAAGAGCCCTAGTAAGCCAGTGACTCAGCCCCTCTAATAGGGTTAGAGGCAGAGAATCCCAGTGGAAAGAGGGGAACCGGCCAGGCAGAGACAGCAAGGGTGGTTCGTTGCTCCAGAGCCTTTCCGTTCACCTTCCCACTCCTGGGCCAGACTACACTCAATCATATGACCCACTGAAGAGATGAGTCTTCAGTAAAGACTTAAAGGTTGAGACCGAGTCTGCGTCTCTCACATGGGTAGGCAGACCATTCCATAAAAATGGAGCTCTGGGAGAAAGGGAGAAAGCCCTGCCTCCAGCTGTTTGCTTAGAAATTCTAGGGACAATTAGGAGGCCTGCGTCTTGTGACCGTAGCGTACGTGTAGGTATGTACGGCAGGACCAAATCAGAAAGATAGGTAGGAGCAAGCCCATGTAATGCTTTGTAGGTTAGCAGTAATACCTTGAAATCAGCTCTTGCCTTGACAGGAAGCCAGTGTAGCACTGGAGTAATATGATCACGTTTGTTGGTTCTAGTCAGGATTCTAGCAGCCGTATTTAGCACTAACTGAAGTTTATTTAGTGCTTTATCCGGGTAGCCGGAAAGTAGAGCATTGCAGTAATCTAACCTAGAAGTGACAGCATGGATATATTTTTCTGCATCATTTTTGAAGATTTGTGATTTTTGCAATGTTAAGTAGATGGAACAAAGCTGTCCTTGGAAGAGTCTTGATATGTTCGTCAAAAGAGAGATCAGGGTCCAGAGTAACGCCGAGGTCCTTCACAGTTTTATTTGAGACAACTGTACAACCATCAAGATTAATTGTCAGATTCAACAGAAGGTCTCTTTGTTTCTTGGGACCTAGAACTCTGTTTTGTCCGAGTTTAGAAGTAGAACATTTGCCACCATCCATGTCCTTATGTCTGAAACACAGGCTTCTAGCCAGGGCAATTTTGGGGCTTCACCATGTTTCATCGAAATGTACAGCTGTGTGTCATCCGCATAGCAGTGAAAGTTAACATTATGTTTTTGAATGACATCCCCAAGAGGTAAAATATATAGTGAAAACCGAGATGTCTGCATTAAAATATTATATATGCAAAAGTATGTGGACACCCTTTCAAATGAGTGGATTTGGCTATTTCAGCCACACCTGTTGCTGACAGGTGTATAAAATCGAGCCCACAGCCATGCAATCTCTATAAACAAACGTTGGCAGTAGAATGGCCTTCCTGAAGAGCTCAGTGACTTTCAACATAGCACCGTCATAAGATGCCACCTTTCCAACAAGTCATTTTGTCAAATGTCTGTCCTGTTAGAGCTGCCCCGGTCAACTGAAAGTGCTGTTATTGTGAAGTGGAAACATATAGGAGCAACAACGGCTTAACCGCGAAGTGGTAGGCCACACAGTCCCACAGAACGGGACTGCGCTGAAGTAGCGCGTAAAAATTGTCTGTCCTCGATTGCAACATTCACTACCGAGTTCCAAACTGCCTCGGGAATCAACATCAGCAAAATAACTATACGCCGTCAGCTTCATGAAATGGGTTTCCATGGCCGAGCAGCCGCACACAAGCCTAAGATCACCATGTACAATGCCAAGCGTCAGCTGGACTGGTGGAAAGCTCGCCACCTTGGACTCTGGAGCAGTGGAAACGCGTTCTCTGGAGTGATGAATCATGCTTCACCATCTGACAGTCGGACGGACAAATCTGGGTTTGTCGGATGCCAGGAGAACACTACCTGCCTCAATGCATAGTGTCAACTATAAAGTTTGGTGGAGGAGGAATAATGGTCTGGGGATGTTTTTCATGATTCGGGCCCCTTAGTTCCAGGGAGTGGAAATCTTAACGCTACAGCATAAAATGACATTCTAGATGATTCTGGAAGTAGTGTGGAAACCTACCAAAAAACAATAAGGTAACATCAAATTAAATCCCTTTTAGTCCTGGACAAAATGTTTCACTGTAATAGTGAAGGTGTAAACCTGGCAGTAGAAAACCTAAACAGTATATTTGACCTCTCAGCTTTCATATCAAATCTAAAAATGGCAAGCAGACAACCAAAGAAAGTGAACAACAATGACAAATGGTTTGACGAAGAATGCAAAAACTTATGAAAGAAATTGAGAAACCTATCCAACCAAAAACATAGAGACCCAGAAAACCTGAGTCTACCGCTTCACTATGGTGAATCACTAAAACAATTTCAGAAATACGGTACGGAAAAAGAAGGAACAGCACGTCAGAAATCAGCTTAATGTATTGAAGAAATAATAGAATCTAAACAGTTCTGTGAAAATTGGAAAACACCAAACAAACAACAACACAAAGATGTGTGGATAAACCACTTTTCCAATATTTTTGGCTCTATAACAAAGAACAAACAGCAAAAACATATACATGATCAAATACAAATCTTAGAATCAACTATTAAAGACCAGAACCCACTGGATTCTCCAATTATGGTAGGTGTTTAGAGCGTTGGACTAGTGACCGGAAGGTTGCAAGATTGAACCCCCGAGCTGACAAGGTAAAAATCTGTTGTTCTGTCCCTGAACAAGACAGTTAACCCACTGTTCCTAGGCCGTCATTGTAAATAAGAATTTGTTCTTCACTGACTTGCCTAGTTAAATAAAGGTAAAATATATATATATTTTTTAAATTACATTGAATGACCTACTGAACCAAATACAAACCCACCAACCCAAAAAGGCCTGTGGTGTTGAAATGATAAAATATACAGACAACAAATTCCAATTGTCTATACATAAACTCTAACATCATCCTCAGCTCTGGCATCTTCCCCAATATTTGGATCCAAAAACTGATCAGCCCAATCCACAACAGTGGAGACATATTTGACCCCAATAACTACCATGGGATATGAGTCAACAGCAACCTTGTAAATCCTCTATATTATCATTAACAGCAGACTCGTACATTTCCTCAGTGAAAACAATGTACTGAGCAAATGTCAAATTGTCTTTTTACCAAATTACCGTACGACAGACCACGTATTCACCCTGCACAGCCTAACTGACAAACAAACAAACCAAAACAAAGGCAAAGTAGTCTCATGCTTTGTTGATTTCAAAAAAGCTTTTGACTCAATTTGGCATGTGGGCCTAATACAAATTATATATATAAAAAAAAAGATAATTACTTGATAAATTGGAAAGAATCAACAAAAAAACAGAGCAAACTAGAATGCTATTTGTCCCTAAACAGAGAGTACACAGTGGCAGAATACCTGTGACTGACCCAAAATTAAGGAAAGCTTTGACTATGTACAGAATCAGTGAGCATGTGTCATGCCCTGGTCTTAGTATTTTGTGTTTTCTTTATTTATTTGGTCAGGCCAGGGTGTGACATGGGTTTATTTTGTGGTGTGTTTGTCTATTGGGGTTTTTCGTAGGTTTTGGGATTGTGGCTTAGTGGGGTGTTCTAGCAAAGTCTATGGTTGCCTGAGGCGGTTCTCAATCAGAGGCAGGTGATTCTCGTTGTCTCTGATTGGGAACCATATTTAGGCAGCCATATTCTTTGAGTGTTTTGTGGGTGATTGTTCCTGTCTCAGTGTTTTGTATTTTCACCAGATAGACTGTATAGGTTTTCACGGTCCGGTTGTTGTTTTGTATTGATCGTGTTTTGTCTTCATTAAACATGTTTCGAATTAACCACGCTGCATTTTGGTCCGACTCTCCTTCAACGGAAGAAAACCGTAACAGCATGACCTTGCTATTGAGAGAGAGAGGACAGACGTCAGGATAAAAACATTTTTTTAATGTGGTTTAGTTGTCAACTAACATGAATTCAACATGAAATCCTCCCCCAAAAATGTCATAATGTCATTGGATTTAGCTTAAAAGTTGGGTGAAAAAAAGACAGAATATGTTATGTTGATTACTTTTTGCAAATCCAATTAATGAGAACAGAGAGATATTGAGAAGAGAGAGGAAAGAGAGAGAGAGAGAAGGGAGAGAGAGGCGAGAGATGAGGCTTAATGTTTTTAAGTGTACGAATTGGATGAAGGCCTTGTGTGTTGATGACCAAGCCCATTGAATCATGGTCCCTTTGAAATCAACAGGTGTTACAGTAAAAGGCCTCCCCCTTTCTCTCTCTCTCTCTTCCCCTCCCTCTCTCTCGCTCTTTCTCTCCCTCTCTCTCTTCCCCTCCCTCTCTCTCTCTCTCTCTCTCTTCCCTCTCTCTCTCTCTCTCTCTCTTCCCCTCTCTCTCTCTCTCTCTCTTCCCCTCCATCTCTCTCTCGCTCTTTCTCTCCCTCCCAGCACCCTTTGATCATACAAAGTGCTTCTGACACAAAGTAACACACAGCAGTGACCATGGCTTACTGTACCTCGTACTACCATTCACCTAGCTTTATTAGGTCAATAGAAACTCTCGTTGTTGTCCTAAAAACATTATAAACAATGATACGGTGTGCACTAATTAGTACACCCCTGGTAAAATATATCTAGTTAGTACAGCCCCTGGTAAAATATCTCTAGTTAGTACAGCCCCTGGTAAAATATATCTAGTTAGTACAGCCCCTGGTAAAATATCTCTAGTTAGTACAGCCCCTGGTAAAATATATCTAGTTAGTACAGCCCCTGGTAAAATATATCTAGTTAGTACAGCCCCTGGTAAAATATCTCTAGTTAGTACACCCCTGGTAAAATATCTCTAGTTAGTACAGCCCCTGGTAAAATATATCTAGTTAAATAAAATATATCTAATTAGTACACCCCTGGTAAAATATCTCTAGTTAGTACAGCCCCTGGTAAAATATATCTAGTTAGTACAGCCCCTGGTAAAATATCTCTAGTTAGTACAGCCCCTGGTAAAATATATCTAGTTAGTACAGCCCCTGGTCAAATATCTCTAGTTAGTACAGCCCCTGGTAAAATATATCTAGTTAGTACAGCCCCTGGTAAAATATATCTAGTTAGTACAGCCCCTGGTAAAATATCTCTAGTTAGTACAGCCCCTGGTAAAATATCTCTAGTTAGTACAGCCCCTGGTAAAATATCTCTAGTTAGTACAGCCCCTGGTAAAATATATCTAGTTAGTACAGCCCCTGGTAAAATATATCTAGTTAGTACAGCCCCTGGTAAAATATATCTAGTTAGTACAGCCCCTGGTAAAATATATCTAGTTAGTACAGCCCCTGGTAAAATATATCTAGTTAGTACAGCCCCTGGTAAAATATATCTAGTTAGTACAGCCCCTGGTAAAATATATCTAGTTAGTACAGCCCCTGGTAAAATATATCTAGTTAGTACAGCCCCTGTAAAATATATCTAGTTAGTACAGCCCCTGGTAAAATATATCTAGTTAGTACAGCCCCTGGTAAAATATATCTAGTTAGTACAGCCCCTGGTAAAATATATCTAGTTAGTACAGCCCCTGGTAAAATATATCTAGTTAGTACAGCCCCTGGTAAAATATATCTAGTTAGTACAGCCCTGGTAAAATATCTCTAGTTAGTACACCCCTGGTAAAATATCTCTAGTTAGTACAGCCCTGTAATATCTCCAATGTAAACAAGCAAAAGACTGATGCATTTTTAGGAGACACCTTGTGTCTTGTTTACAAAGGCTCCTCCAGAATAACTATTACACGATAGTTTCACAGGGTTCAAAGGTCAACAATCTAAACCACGTTCCTTTGCAGCCATCTTGTTCATCCTAAGAAACAATTATCACCTGTAGTGTGTATAAAAGTAGGGCTGTCAGTACCGTAATATTTTCTGTCCATGGTAAAAAAAAAATGCACTCAAAAACTCTTTGGTCCTTTAAAAACCTGCTGTATGTCAAATATGTGCGTTGCAGCTTGGAATATAAATAAATGAGACTCTGGATGACAACATAATGATATTTATTCCCAACATTAGGACTGTTTTCCAAAACAAATTAAATCTGCTTCACGTTCTGTTTCCCTTGCCACAATTCTAACGAGTGTCGCGATACGATCGTCCCGAACCCTTTAAGGTGTGTGGTTCAGTATTGGACCCCCCCCATTACATTTCTACTGAATATGAATACTTTCAGAAGCTCCAGTGAAACTCTTTCACATTTGTAAAAAAAAATAAAAAAAAATAGGTAAACTACAGTCGAGGTGTACGGTTCACATAATGTCATACGTGGTGTAGTTGTTAATAGTCTCATCGTAGGACTAATGACTTTTGCATACAGTGCTCTCTGGAAAGAGCCAAGCAGCAGGCATGGTATGTACGGTACGATACGTTTCTCTTCACTGCAGACTGCATCTTTCCCTTGGCTGGCCACGCTACAGACTTTTACACTTCCCACTTATTAACAAATATTTTCAAATGATTCTCCAACTCTTGGAGGGCTGTGTTATGGCACTGCTGGAGGATCTATGAGGGGTAATGGTTGATGTGCTAGCATCGATTGTAGACCGAAAGAGAGTGCACACCACGATGAAGTCACAGTGTTATGATTTAACCTCCCTTTGCGAGGTGGACTCAAACTTCCCCATAGTAAGCACATCTCGGAAGTTCTCTGGCCTTGATCAAGGTGCTTTCACCTTTTTACTACGATTCGTTTTTCCCAGACCAGACCTTTACTACTCCAGACCTTCACTATTCCAGACCTTTACTACTCCAGACCTTTACTACTCCAGACCTTTACTACTCCAGATCTTCACTACTCCAGACCTTTACTACTCCAGATCTTTACTACTCCAGATCTTCACTACTCCAGATCTTTACTACTCCAGATTTTTACTACTCCAGACCTTTACTACTCCAGACCTTTACTACTCCAGATCTTTACTACTCCAGACCTTTACTACTCCAGACCTTTACTACTCCAGATCTTTACTACTCCAGATCTTTACTACTCCAGATCTTCACTACTCCAGACCTTTACTACTCCAGACCTTTACTACTACAGATCTTTACTACTACAGATTTTTACTACTCCAGATCTTTACTACTCCAGACCTTTACTACTCCAGACCTTTACTACTCCAGACCTTTACTACTCCAGATCTTTACTACTCCAGACCTTTACTACTCCAGATTTTTACTACTCCAGACCTTTACTACTCCAGATCTTTACTACTCCAGATCTTTACTACTCCAGATCTTTACTACTCCAGACCTTTACTACTCCAGACCTTTACTACTCCAGATCTTTACTACTCCAGACCTTTACTACTCCAGATCTTTACTACTCCAGACCTTTACTACTCCAGACCTTTACTACTCCAGACCTTTACTACTCCAGACCTTTACTACTACAGATCTTTACTACTCCAGATCTTTACTACTCCAGATCTTTACTACTCCAGACCTTTACTACTCCAGACCTTTACTACTCCAGATCTTTACTACTCCAGACCTTTACTACTCCAGATCTTTACTACTCCAGACCTTTACTACTCCAGATCTTTACTACTCCAGATCTTTACTACTCCAGATCTTTACTACTCCAGATCTTTACTACTCCAGACCTTTACTACTCCAGATCTTTACTACTCCAGACCTTTACTACTCCAGACCTTTACTACTCCAGATCTTTACTACTCCAGACCTTTACTACTCCAGACCTTTACTACTCTAGATCTTTACTACTCCAGACCTTTACTACTCCAGACCTTTACTACTCCAGATCTTTACTACTCCAGACCTTTACTACTCCAGACCTTTACTACTCCAGACCTTTACTACTCCAGATCTTTACTACTCCAGAGCCTTTACTACTCCAGACCTTTACTACTCCAGACCTTTACTACTCCAGATCTTTACTACTCCAGACCTTTACTACTCCAGACCTTTACTACTCCAGACCTTTACTACTCCAGATCTTTACTACTCCAGACCTTTATTCTCCAGACCTTTACTACTCAGACCTTCACTACTCCAGATCTTTACTACTCCAGACCTTTACTGCTCCAGACCTTTACTGCTCCAGACCTTCACTACTCCAGACCTTTACTACTCCAGACCTTTACTGCTCCAGACCTTTACTGCTCCAGACCTTCACTACTCCAGACCTTTACTACTCCAGACCTTTACTACTCCAGACCTTTACTACTCCAGATCTTTACTACTCCAGGCCTTTACTACTCCAGACCTTTACTACTCCAGATCTTTACTACTCCAGACCTTTACTACTCCAGATCTTTACTACTCCAGACCAGATCTTTACTACTCCAGACCAGATCTTTACTACTCCAGACCTTTACTACTCCAGACTTTTACTACTCCAGACCTTTACTACTCCAGACCTTTACTACTCCAGACCAGAGCTTTACTACTCCAGACCTTTACTACTCCAGACCTTTACTACTTCAGACCAGATCTTTACTACTCCAGACCTTTACTACTCCAGACCTTTACTACTCCAGACTAGAGCTTTACTACTTCGCCAGATCAGGGTAACTGTGAGTCACACCAGGAAAGGTGTTTTAGAGGGAGGTGAGAGACTGAGAGGACTGGCTTCCTTTTTTTGCTTGGAAGGGTATTGCCGTAGCTTGGCAAGAGAAGAACTACTGCGGTCAGGCCCTGGCTAGTGGACAGACAGCACTCTGACGAATGCCAGTCGTTATAAGGTTACAGCCGCCACAACTTTGTAGGTTTGCCTCAAATGGGACCCTATTCCCTCTATAGTACACAATGTAGTGGTCTAAAGTAGTACACTATGGCTCTGGTCTAAAGTAGTTCATTATACAGCGAATATACTGCCATTTAGGACAAAGCCTAGGTCTCACACTCTCTCCCTCTCTCGCCCTCTCTCTCCGGCTTTCGCCCTCTCTCTCTCCGGCTCTCGCCCTCTCTCTCCGGCTCTCGCCCTCTCTCTCCGGCTCTCGCCCTCTCACTCCCGCTCTCTCCCTCTCTCGTCCTCTCTCTCCGGCTCTCGCCCTCTCTCTCTGGCTCTCGCCCTCTCTCGCCCGCTCTCTCCCTCTCTCGCCCGCTCTCTCCCTCTCTCGCTCGCTCTCTCCCTCTCTCGCCCGCTCTCTCCCTCTCTCGCCCTCTCTCTACCGCTCTCGCCCTCTCTCTTTAAGAAGTAACTCTTTCAAAGGAACCACCGTTGACTCCAGGCCAGTGTCATCGTTCCCCTTCTTCCTGAAGAAGTCCCTCTTTCAAAGGACCACCGTTGACTCCAGGCCAGTGTCATCGTTCCCCTTCTTCCTGAAGAAGTCCCTCTTTCAGAGGAAAAACCATTGACTCCAGGCCAGTGTCATCGCTCCCCTTCTTCCTGAAGAAGTCCCTCTTTCAGAGGAAAAACCGTTGACTCCAGGCCAGTGTCATCGCTCCCTTTTCATTCTGAAGAAGTCCCTCTTTCAGAGGAACCACCAGTGCCCCTTTCTTCCTGACCTCTTTAATGTAGTGTGGGCAAACACGTTAGCTCCTGACCGTTCCTGCTGAAAGGCCTTAGGTTGACACTTGACCATTGCCAGATCTAAGGTGCATGTCTAAACTCAAATCTCTGACAGGTGCAAATTAAGCAGGAAGAAGAGAGGTAGGAGGGTAAAGAGAGGCAAATGTCAAGTGTTTTGGGAGACAGAAGACAGACATGGGGCTCCTTTTATAGAATGGAACGTCTATCTGGCATATAGCAACGAGGCAGGGATGGAGGAGTGGAGGGTAGGAGTTGTGAAGAAAGTAATTGTGTGATTGAGGCAGAGGGGCTGTGAGTGCAGGCTCTGGGTTGGGTCTGGACTGGTCTAGGGATGGGCTGGGTCTTGGCTGGTGTGGTCTGGATCTGGGAAGGGCTGGTGTGGTTGGGTCTGGGAAGGTCTTGGCTGGGAAGGGCTGGTGTGGTTGGGTCTGGAAAGGGCTGGTTTGGGCTGGTGTGGTTGGGTCTGGAAAGGGCTGGTTTGGGCTGGTGTGGTTGTGTCTGGGAAAGGCTGGTCTGGGCTGGTGTGGTCCGGTCAGGACTGGAGCTCATCTGGATTGGTGTGAGCTGGGCTGGGCTGGGCTGGGCTGGGCTGGGCTGGTCATGGTCTGGCCCAGTATTCATAAATTCACAGTAAGAGTGCTGGTATTTGTTTACCCTTTTAGATCATAATGAATAAGATTATATGGACAGAGAGGATCTGAACCTAAATCAGCACTCCTATTGATGAATATGAGTGAAGGTCTGTTCTAGGGGTCACTCCCACCACACTGAGGACAGCAGGGTTTTTTGATACGCCAAATACCAGAGAGGTGAAGTCACTCCAAACCAAACAGGGACGCTAGTTCACTTAGAAAATAAAATGTTCCCTTCTTCCTCTCCGGCTGCGTAACACAGTCAAGAGGCAGAATATAGCTCAGTGACTTCAGCTGATAACGGAAACGCGTTATCACATTCCATGCCGGTTGCCATGGAAACACAGACGCTCCAGGACATCGACTGCAGTACATGGTTAAGGGTTACTTTCTGTGTTCCAAATGGCATCCTATTACCGATACAGGGCACTACTCAGGGACCTGGTCATATGGAGCTCCAGAAAGCAACGGTTGCCCATTCATAGAAAGAAAGCTACTGGTGCCAGTAGAGGAATCTTAACAGGGTTCTTGATGCCAAGTCAGCCTCAAAAGAGATGAGCTATGTTGAGGAGGAAATGTGGTATCTACTGGTCTGAAGAGATGAGCTACGTTGAGGATGAAATGTGGTATCTACTGGTCCTGAAGAGATGAGCTACGTTGAGGAGGAAATGTGGTATCTACTGGTCCTGAAGAGATGAGCTACGTTGAGGAGGAATTGTGTTATCTACTGGTCTGAAGAGATGAGCTACGTTGAGGAGGAAATGTGGTATCTACTGGTCTGAAGAGATGAGCTACGTTGAGGAGGAAATGTGGTATCTACTGGTCCTGAAGAGATGAGCTACGTTGAGGATGAAATGTGGTATCTACTGGTCTGAAGAGATGAGCTATGTTGATGATGAAATGTGGTATCTACTGGTCTGAAGAGATGAGCTACATTGATGATGAAATGTGGTATCTACTGGTCTGAAGAGATGAGCTACATTGATGATGAAATGTGGTATCTACTGGTCTGAAGAGATGAGCTACGTTGATGATGAAATGTGGTATCTACTGGTCTGAAGAGATGAGCTACGTTGAGGAGGAAGCATCTACAAAGTCCACTATTTCTGTTGATTTATCAGGGTGGTTCAACGTAAAACTGACATCCACATTCTGTCTCTTATCCTACAAGAATTACTACTGCTAAGAATTTGAAAATACATATTTGTGGTTGAAAAGACACTAAAAAGTAGAATTTTCAACCAGTTTTGCTCACTGGCTAGGAAGTCTCCTACCACGTTATTTTCATGAGGGTATCAATGGCTTGTCTGAAAAAGGTATTCGATATACATGGGACATTCGCTCACTCTGACCAAAGCTGACATTTCTTTGCGATGACAACTTCTGTGGGAAAAAAAAAACCCATCTGAAGTCCACTGATTAAGCTTGTTTTCATCACCCTTTTTCAAACCTCTCCTCTGGGACCCCCTAGCCGTTCCATGTATCTGAAGTGTTTCAGAACGAGAACAACTTTTCAACTAATCATTAAGCCCCTGACTATTTGAATTAGGTGGGCTAGTTCACGGCTACAAAATATCTGTGAAACGTCTGGGGGTCCCAGAGAAGAGGTTTGAAAAGTATCTAACAGTAATCTATCTGCATGTTTGTTTGAAAGCAACTTTGTTACTGAGCTGGTTCTTTTACTATTTACAGACGACCCAAAAGCACCACCTCCAAACTGTTCAAGCATTACTCTCCACCTCTCTGTCTCCTCTCTGTCTCCCCTCTCTCTCCCCTCTGTCTCCTCTCTCTCCCCTCTGTCTCCTCTGTCTCCTCTCTGTCTCCCCTCTGTCCCCCTCCCCCTCTGTCTCCTCTCTGTCTCCTCTCTGTCTCCTCTCTGTCTCCTCTCTGTCTCCTCTGTCTCCTCTCTGTCTCCTCTGTCTCCTCTCTGTCTCCCCTCTGTCCCCCTCTGTCTCCTCTCTGTCTCCTCTCTGTCTCCTCTCTGTCTCCTCTCTGTCTCCTCTGTCTCCTCTCTGTCTCCCCTCTGTCCCCTCTCTGTCTCCTCTGTCTCCTCTCTGTCTCCCCTCTGCCCCCTCTGTCTCCTCTCTGTCTCCTCTCTGTCTCCTCTCTGTCTCCTCTCTGTCTCCCCTCTGTCCCCCTCTGTCTCCTCTCTGTCTCCTCTCTGTCTCCTCTGTCTCCTCTCTGTCTCCTCTGTCTCCTCTCTGTCTCCTCTGTCTCCCCTCTGTCCCCTCTCTGTCTCTACTCTGTCTCCTCTGTCTCCTCTCTGTCTCCCCTCTGTACCCTCTCTGTCTCCTCTCTGTCACCTCTCTGTCACCTCTCTGTCTCTCTGTTCTCTCTGTCTCCTCTCTGTCTCCCCTCTGTCCCCTCTCTGTCTCCTCTGTCTCCTCTCTGTCTCCTCTGTCTCCTCTCTGTCTCCCCTCTGTCCCCCTCTGTCTCCTCTCTGTCTCCTCTCTGTCTCCTCTGTCTCCTCTCTGTCTCCTCTGTCTCCTCTATCTCCTCTCTGTCTCCCCTCTGTCCGCTCTCTGTCTCCTCTCTGTCTCCTCTGTCTCCTCTCTGTCTCCTCTGTCTCCTCTCTGTCTCCTCTGTCTCCCCTCTGTCCCCTCTCTGTCTCCTCTCTGTCTCCTCTGTCTCCTCTCTGTCTCCCCTCTGTACCCTCTCTGTCTCCTCTCTGTCTCCTCTCTGTCACCTCTCTGTCCCCTATCTGTCTCTCTGTTCTCTCTGTCTCCTCTGTCCCCTCTCTGTCTCCTCTATGTCCTCTCTGTCACATCTTCTGACTCCTCTCTGTCTCCTCTCCTTCTCTTACAGATGACCTGCTCGACTGTCCTAAGGGTATCGCTTCCAAAGTGTTCAATGATTACTGAGCTGTCTCCTCTTTCTCCTCTGTCCATTACAGACAACCTGCCCTACTGCCCCAAAGGCTTTACCTCCAAAGTGTTCAAACATTACTGAACTCTGTCTTCCTCTGCTTGTCTTTTACAGAGAACCTTACATAGTATCTCCTGTCTGTCTCAACAACCTGCCCTACTGTCTCATCTCTGTCTCCAACAACCTGCCCTACTGTCTCCTGTCTGTCTCCAACAACCTACCCTACTGTCTACTCTCTGTCTCCAACAACCTACCCTACTGTCTCCAACAACCTGCCCTACTGTCTCCTGTCTGTCTCCAACAACCTGCCCTACTGTTTCATGTATGTCTCCAACAACCTGCCCTACTGTCTCCTGTCTGTCTCCAACCACCTGCCCTACTGTCTCCTGTCTGTCTCCAACAACCTGCCCTACTGTCTCCTGTCTGTCTCCCCAACAACCTGCCCTACTGTCTCATGTCTGTCTCCAACACCTTCCCTACTGTCTACTCTCTGTCTCCAACAACCTGCCATACTGTCTCCTGTCTGTCTCCAACAACCTGCCCTACTGTCTCCTGTCTGTCTCCAACACCTTCCCTACTGTCTACTCTCTGTCTCTAACAACCTGCCCTACTGTCTCCTGTCTGTCTCCAACAACCTGCCCTACTGTCTCCTGTCTGTCTCCAACAACCTTCCCTACTGTCTTCTGTCTGTCTCCAACACCTCCCCTACTGTCTCCTCTCTGTCTCCAACAACCTGCCCTACTGTCTCCAACAACCTGCCCTACTGTCTCCTCTCTGTCTCCAACAACCTGCCCTACTGTCTCCTCTCTGTCTCCAACCACCTGCCCTACTGTCTCCTGTCTGTCTCCAACAACCTTCCCTACTGTCTCCTGTCTGTCTCCAACACCTCCCCTACTGTCTCCTCTCTGTCTCCAACAACCTGCCCTACTGTCTCCAACAACCTGCCCTACTGTCTCCTCTCTGTCTCCAACAACCTGCCCTACTGTCTCCTGTCTGTCTCCAACAACCTTCCCTACTGTCTCCTGTCTGTCTCCAACACCTCCCCTACTGTCTCCTGTCTGTGTCCAACCACCTGCCCTACTGTTTCCAACAACCTTCCCTACTGTCTCCTGTCTGTCTCCAACAACCTTTCCTACTGTCTCCTGTCTGTCTCCAACAACCTTTCCTACTGTCTCCTGTCTGTCTCCAACAACCTGCCCTACTGTCTCCTGTCTGTCTCCAACAACCTGCTCTACTGTCTCCTGTATGTCTCCAACAACCTGCCCTACTGTCTCCTCTCTGTCTCCAACAACCTGCCCTACTGTCTCTTGTCTGTCTCCAACACCTCCCCTACTGTCTCCTCTCTGTCTCCAACAACCTGCCCTACTGTCTCCAACAACCTGCCCTACTGTTTCCTGTCTGTCTCCAACAACCTGCCCTACTGTATCCTCTCTGTCTCCAACCACCTGCCCTACTGTCTCCTGTCTGTCTCCAACAACCTGCCCTACTGTCTCCAACAACCTGCCCTACTGTCTCCTCTCATTCTCCAACAACCTGCCCTACTGTCTCCAACACCTTCCCTACTGTCTACTCTCTGTCTCCAACAACCTGCCCTACTGTCTCCAACAACCTGCCCTACTGTCTCCTCTCTGTCTCCAACAACCTGCCCTACTGTCTCCAACACCTTCCCTACTGTCTACTCTCTGTCTCCAACAACCTGCCCTACTGTCTCCTGTCTGTCTCCAACAACCTGCCCTACTGTCTCCTGTCTGTCTCCAACAACCTTCCCTACTGTCTCCTGTCTGTCTCCAACACCTCCCCTACTGTCTCCTCTCTGTCTCCAACAACCTGCCCTACTGTCTCCAACAACCTGCCCTACTGTCTCCTCTCTGTCTCCAACAACCTGCCCTACTGTCTCCTCTCTGTCTCCAACCACCTGCCCTACTGTATCCTGTCTGTCTCCAACAACCTGCCCTACTGTCTCCTGTCTGTCTCCAACAACCTTCCCTACTGTCTACTCTCTGTCTCCAACAACCTGCCCTACTGTCTCCTCTCTGTCTCCAACAACCTGCCCTACTGTCTCCTGTCTGTCTCCAACAACCTGCCCTACTGTCTCCTGTCTGTCTCCAACACCTTCCCTACTGTCTACTCTCTGTCTCCAACAACCTGCCCTACTGTCTCCTGTCTGTCTCCAACAACCTGCCCTACTGTCTCCTGTCTGTCTCCAACAACCTTCCCTACTGTCTCCTGTCTGTCTCCAACAACCTTCCCTACTGTCTCCTCTCTGTCTCAAACAACCTTCCCTACTGTCTCATGTCTGTCTCCAACAACCTTCCCTACTGTCTCCTGTCTGTCTCCAACAACCTTCCCTACTGTCTCCTGTCTGTCTCCAACAACCTTCCCTACTGTCTCCTGTCTGTCTCCAACAACCTTCCCTACTGTCTCCTCTCTGTCTCCAACAACCTGCCCTACTGTCTCCTCTCTGGCTCAAACAACCTTCCCTACTGTCTCCTGTCTGTCTCCAACAACCTTCCCTACTCTCCTAATGTCATCATCTCCAACCAGTTAAGCTTAGTAGTAACTTAATCTAAAGTTGATTGTTACTGACTGTGGCCTCCTCTCTCTGTGCTACAGATGACCTTCCATACTGTCCTAAAGGAATCACTTCCAAAGTGTTCCGTTTCAACATCTCAGTGATGGAGAGGAATTCCACCAACCTGTTCCGAGCCGAGTTCCGAGCTCTGAGGGTTCCAAACTCTGCTGCCAATAGGAATGAACAGAGGGTGGAGCTCTACCAGGTGTGTAAAGGTGCCCTTCCGTCTCTCCATGTCCTTCAGAGATCTTCAACTCAACCTGACAGCGTTAACAGTCTTTCCCCTAGTTTAATTTCTAGGCGGGGGGGGGGGCACCCCAAGCAACTTCCAGGTCCTAAGACATCAACATTGGGCACCCTATTCCTTCATTCTTTATCATTTAACCTTTATTTAACTAGGCAAGTCAGTTAAGAACACATTCTTATTTACAATGACGGTCTACACCGGCCAAACCCGGACGACTCTGGGCCAATTGTGCGCCGCCCTATCGGACTCCCAATCACAGCCGGGTTGTGATACAGCCTGGATTTGAACCAAGGTGTCTCTAGTGACGCCTCTAGCACTGAGATGCTGTGTCTTAGACCGCTGCGCCACTCGGGAGCCCTGACCCTTGACCATATCCCTATGGGCCCTGAGGTAGTGCACTGTAAAGGGAGTAGGGTTCCGTTTGGAACGCAGCCATTGTCAATTACTACCAATTGAAGTCAATCGCTTTAGGTAAGGGGGGGGAGGGGTTTGCCTGGTAGAGGAAACACAGTACATACCTCCATCACTCAGACATTCTTTTTTTTTAAAGCACATCAACAAATCGACAGCTTTTGTTGTTACGGAGCATGATCTGTAGTAGACTTGAACCAGAAATGTGGCTACCTAAGCAAGTTTCAGTTCACTTAGATAGGTTTACCATAGTAACACAGGCATGAAATCTAGTCGCTTATTATTCCACAAGACCCATTTCTCAAACTTCCCAGTTCCAACTGAGGAAGGGCAAGAGAGCCTCAGCCAGTAAAAGCCAGCTGTGGTTTGGTGGTGGGTCGCCAGCCGCCAGACCCTAACTCCAGCTCTCGTCAGGCCTGGAGAATGTGTGCAGGGCTCTGGGCAGGGTAACTCTGGTCTGTCCTGGAGAATGTGTTCAGAGCTCTGGGCAGGGTAACTCTGGTGTGTCCTGGAGAATGTGTGCAGAGCTCTGGGCAGGGTAACTCTGGTGTGTCCTGGAGAATGTGTTCAGAGCTCTGGGCAGGGTAACTCTGGTGTGTCCTGGAGAATGTGTTCAGAGCTCTGGGCAGGGTAACTCTGGTGTGTCCTGGAGAATGTGTTCAGAGCTCTGGGCAGGGTAACTCTGGTGTGTCCTGGAGAATGTGTTCAGAGCTCTGGGCAGGGTAACTCTGGTGTGTCCTGGAGAATGTGTTCAGAGGTCTGGGCAGGGTAACTCTGGTGTGTCCTGGAGAATGTGTGCAGGGTCTGGGCAGGGTAACTCTGGTGTGTCCTGGAGAATGTGTTCAGAGCTCTGGGCAGGGTAAATCTGGTGTGTCCTGGAGAATGTGTTCAGAGCTCTGGGCAGGGTAAATCTGGTGTGTCCTGGAGAATGTGTTCAGAGGTCTGGGCAGGGTAACTCTGGTGTGTCCTGGAGAATGTGTGCAGGGTCTGGGCAGGGTAACTCTGGTGTGTCCTGGAGAATGTGTTCAGAGCTCTGGGCAGGGTAACTCTGGTGTGTCCTGGAGAATGTGTTCAGAGCTCTGGGCAGGGTAACTCTGGTGTGTCCTGGAGAATGTGTTCAGAGGTCTGGGCAGGGTAACTCTGGTGTGTCCTGGAGAATGTGTTCAGAGCTCTGGGCAGGGTAACTCTGGTGTGTCCTGGAGAATGTGTTCAGAGCTCTGGGCAGGGTAACTCTGGTGTGTCCTGGAGAATGTGTTCAGAGCTCTGGGCAGGGTAACTCTGGTGTGTCCTGGAGAATGTGTTCAGTGCTCTGGGCAGGTTAAATCTGGTGTGTCCTGGAGAATGTGTTCAGAGCTCTGGGCAGGGTAAATCTGGTGTGTCCTGGAGAATGTGTTCAGAGGTCTGGGCAGGGTAACTCTGGTGTGTCCTGGAGAATGTGTGCAGGGTCTGGGCAGGGTAACTCTGGTGTGTCCTGGAGAATGTGTTCAGAGCTCTGGGCAGGGTAACTCTGGTGTGTCCTGGAGAATGTGTTCAGAGCTCTGGGCAGGGTAACTCTGGTGTGTCCTGGAGAATGTGTTCAGAGGTCTGGGCAGGGTAACTCTGGTGTGTCCTGGAGAATGTGTTCAGAGCTCTGGGCAGGGTAACTCTGGTGTGTCCTGGAGAATGTGTTCAGAGCTCTGGGCAGGGTAACTCTGGTGTGTCCTGGAGAATGTGTTCAGAGCTCTGGGCAGGGTAACTCTGGTGTGTCCTGGAGAATGTGTTCAGAGGTCTGGGCAGGGTAACTCTGGTGTGTCCTGGAGAATGTGTTCAGAGCTCTGGGCAGGGTAACTCTGGTGTGTCCTGGAGAATGTGTTCAGAGCTCTGGGCAGGGTAACTCTGGTGTGTCCTGGAGAATGTGTTCAGAGCTCTGGGCAGGGTAACTCTGGTGTGTCCTGGAGAATGTGTTCAGAGCTCTGGGCAGGGTAACTCTGGTGTGTCCTGGAGAATGTGTTCAGAGCTCTGGGCAGGTTAAATCTGGTGTGTCCTGGAGAATGTGTTCAGAGCTCTGGGCAGGGTAAATCTGGTGTGTCCTGGAGAATGTGTGCAGGGTCTGGGCAGGGTAACTCTGGTGTGTCCTGGAGAATGTGTTCAGAGCTCTGGGCAGGGTAACTCTGGTGTGTCCTGGAGAATGTGTTCAGAGCTCTGGGCAGGGTAACTCTGGTGTGTCCTGGAGAATGTGTTCAGAGGTCTGGGCAGGGTAACTCTGGTGTGTCCTGGAGAATGTGTTCAGAGCTCTGGGCAGGGTAACTCTGGTGTGTCCTGGAGAATGTGTTCAGAGCTCTGGGCAGGGTAACTCTGGTGTGTCCTGGAGAATGTGTTCAGAGCTCTGGGCAGGGTAAATCTGGTGTGTCCTGGAGAATGTGTTCAGAGGTCTGGGCAGGGTAACTCTGGTGTGTCCTGGAGAATGTGTGCAGGGTCTGGGCAGGGTAACTCTGGTGTGTCCTGGAGAATGTGTTCAGGGTCTGGGCAGGGTAACTCTGGTGTGTCCTGGAGAATGTGTTCAGAGCTCTGGGCAGGGTAACTCTGGTGTGTCCTGGAGAATGTGTTCAGAGCTCTTGGGCAGGGTAACTCTGGTGTGTCCTGGAGAATGTGTTCAGAGCTCTGGGCAGGGTAACTCTGGTTTGTCCTGGAGAATGTGTGCAGAGCTCTGGGCAGTATACTGTCAGCAGACCAGCACCACACATGAGTTAAATTAGTAGTCGTTCCCTTTCAAATAATGTGAGAGTTTCATTGAGCCTGTATGGATGCCGATTCACTTTTTTAATTGAAAACTGAATTGACCTCAAACCTTCTACAATCATCAGTCTCAAAAGCGTCTGCTCCAGAATCTATGGCATTTGGTGCCATGCGGTAATGCCATAAAGCAGGGGTGTTAACATCTAACCACGGAGGGCCAGACTACTGCTGCTTTTCTGTTCTACCTGATCATTAATTACACCCACCTGGTGTCCCAGGTCTAAATCAGTCCCTGATTAGAGGGGAATCACCCACCTGGTGTCCCAGGTCTAAATCAGACCCTGATTAGAGGGGAATCACCCACCTGGTGTCCCAGGTCTAAATCAGTCCCTGATTAGAGGGGAATCACCCACCTGGTTTCCCAGGTCTAAATTGGTCCCTGATTGAACTAGTTTCGAGTTCCAGGTTGGAATTTGAGGGTTATAAAGATGATCCTTTTTCAATAGCGAATGGCTTCTCACATCTCCAGGCTTCTGATAAATAGAGACTGCTGTCTCCTCAAGTTTCAACAGCACCTGTTATATTTCTACATCAGTGTAGTGGATCATTGTATTGTACATATGCAGTAACTCCCCCCAACCTTGGTTTTCAGATCCTGAGGCCAGACGAGCACATAGCTAAACAACGCTACATCGGAGCCAAGAACGTGCTGACCAAGGGAACGCCCGAATGGGTCTCCTTCGACGTGACAGAGACGGTACAGGAGTGGCTGATGTACAGAGGTGAGCTGATCCCACTTGATTCATTGGTTCGTTGTTCTACTGTCTTTCACGAGAAAATTATTTACACCGTTACGAGTTTTGTATAGACTCCAGTGACATACTAACTCAAGAACATCAACAACAACATCAACAACAACATCAAACAAAAGTAAACAATCCAAAAAAACACCACAAGCGGTAATTTTTCCCGTTTTTGAGTTGGTGTGTGAAGATGACCTCATCTTCCCCATGATGCCTCTCTCCTGTCAGAGACCAACCTGGGTCTGGAGATCAGCGTACACTGCCCGTGCCACACCTTCAACCCCAACGGTGACATCATCGACAATGTGAACGAGGTGCTGGAGGTCAAGTTCAAAGGTCAGTAAAGGCATAACATTCTCTTCTTCGTGGGGTCTTTTCAAACCGGGGAAAACCTCAAGTCCTTTTTTTTTTTTTGTCACCAACCAATAACTGGCAATGTACTGCTAGCATTGTTTAACATACTGAGAAGTAGCTTTCAGATCTGGATCGGTCTCCCTTAGACAACTGAACTATGAACTGTGAACTGTGAACTATCAACTGCGAACTGGCAATAAAAAGTGTAATTGCATTTTTTTTTTTGTTAACATGACAAGTCACAACATAATTTACGAGCTTGCTCACAGAAGTAAAGGAACTGGGTTAGAGTCAGGGCATGGAACATAATACTGTCTGACCTCTGACCTCTCTGCT
>NC_056433.1:5713329-5853329 GCF_018296145.1 Oncorhynchus tshawytscha | reverse complement strand
CATACACACAATACCTGATAATGTCAACGTGTAATTTTTACAAAATTAATAAAAAATGAAAAGCTGAAATGTCTTGAGTCAATAAGTATTCAACCCCTTTGTTTATGGCAAACCTAAAATAAGTTCAGGAGTACAAATTTGCTTAACAATTCACGTAATAAGTTGCACGGACTCTGTGTGTAACAATATTATTTAACTTGATTTTTTTGAATGACTACCTCATCTCTGTACCCAACACAGTTATCTGTGAAGTCTCTCAGACGAGGTGAATTTCAAACACAGATTCAACCACCAAGACCAAAGACAGTTGCAGACGGACAGTAGAAAACTGAGAAAGGAGCAACAACATTGTAGTAATTCCACCGTACCAATGTAATTGACAGAGTGAAAAGAAGGAAGTATATTCCAAAATATGCATCCTGTTTGCAACAAGGCACTAACGTAATACTGAGAAGAAAAGAAATGTGGCAAAGCAATTCAACTTTTTAGTCCTGAATACAAAGTGTTGTGTTTGGGTCAAATCCAATACAACACATGAGTACTGAGTGCCCCTATCCATATGTTCGAGCATAGTGTTGGCTGCATCATGTTATGGGTATGCTTGTCATCCTTAAGGAGTAGGGAGTTTTTCATGATAAAAAAGAAGTGGAAAAGAGGTAAAATCCTAGAGGAAAACCTGGTTCAGTCTGCTTTCCACCAGACACTGGCAGATGAATTCACCTTTCAACAGGACAATAACCTAAAACACAAGGCCAAATCTACACTGGAGTTGCTTACCAAGAAGACAGGGAATGTTCCTGAGAGGCCAAGTTACATTTTTTGACCTAAATCTACTTAAAAAATCTTTGGCAAGACTTGAAAATGGTTGTCTAGCAATGATCAACAACCAATTTGAAAGAGCTTGAAGAATTTGGAAAAGAATAATGGGCAAATGTTGCACAATCCAGGTGTGGAAAGCTCTTAGTGACTCACAGGTGTAATCGCTGAAAAAGGTGATTGATGTAAGGATGTGAGTACTTCTGATATTTTTGTATTTCATTTTCAATAACTAGCTAGGAATTATTTTTAAATGTGCGCATGTTTTTCTCTGACCAAACATTCAAAGGGGGTGTGGCAGAATTCAAAACTCTTCAAAACTCTTCCGCGGTGAAAATCCTTGATGAAAGGTGGTCATCGAGGAGGGGAGGACTCTTTTCCGTTTGCCTAACGAATTGACACACACCTCGACCACCTATTGGATTCCCAGGATTCGGAGGAGAGAGGACGGAGGGGAGAGGAAGGAGGAGAGAGGACAGAGGAGAGAGGACGGAGGAGAGAGGACGGAGGGGAGAGGACGGAGGAGAGAGGACGGAGGGGAGAGGACGGAGGGGAGAGGACGGAGGAGAGAGGACGGAGGGGAGAGGACGGAGGAGAGAGGACGGAGAGAGAGGACGGAGGGGAGAGGACGGAGAGAGAGAGGACGGAGGGGAGAGGACGGAGGGGAGAGGAATGAGGGGAGAGGATGGAGGAGAGAGGACGGAGGGGAGAGGACGGAGGAGAGAGGACGGAGGACCGTCTTTTGCCCAAAGGAGAAAATTCCAAGAGCAGTATGGGCTTCCAGATGTTGGTGTAAGAATGATAATGGGATGTTCATCATTGATGAGTGACGCCTCACCTTTGTCTTTAAATTATTGTCTGTCAAGTGAACTAATGTGAACTTCTAGAGAATAGACATGTTTTACAGCTCCTTCTAGAGAATAGACATGTTTTACACAGCTCCTTCTAGAGAATAGACATGTTTTACAGCTCCTTCTAGAGAATAGACATGTTTTACACAGCTCCTTCTAGAGAATAGACATGTTTTACACAGCTCCTTCTAGAGAATAGACATGTTTTACACAGCTCCTTCTAGAGAATAGACATGTTTTACACAGCTCCTTCTAGAGAATAGACATGTTTTACACAGCTCCTTCTAGAGAATAGACATGTTTTACACAGCTCCTTCTAGAGAATAGACATGTTTTACACAGCTCCTTCTAGAGAATAGACATGTTTTACACAGCTCCTTCTAGAGAATAGACATGTTTTACACAGCTCCTTCTAGAGAATAGACATGTTTTACACAGCTCCTTCTAGAGAATAGACATGTTTTACACAGCTCCTTCTAGAGAATAGACATGTTTTACACAGCTCCTTCTAGAGAATAGACATGTTTTACACAGCTCCTTCTAGAGAATAGACATGTTTTACACAGCTCCTTCTAGAGAATAGACATGTTTTACACAGCTCCTTCTAGAGAATAGACATGTTTTACAGCTCCTTCTAGAGAATAGACATGTTTTACACAGCTCCTTCTAGAGAATAGACATGTTTTACAGCTCCTTCTAGAGAATAGACATGTTTTACACAGCTCCTTCTAGAGAATAGACATGTTTTACACAGCTCCTTCTAGAGAATAGACATGTTTTACACAGCTCCTTCTAGAGAATAGACATGTTTTACACAGCTCCTTCTAGAGAATAGACATGTTTTACACAGCTCCTTCTAGAGAATAGACATGTTTTACACAGCTCCTTCTAGAGAATAGACATGTTTTACACAGCTCCTTCTAGAGAATAGACATGTTTTACACAGCTCCTTCTAGAGAATAGACATGTTTTACACAGCTCCTTCTAGAGAATAGACATGTTTTACACAGCTCCTTCTAGAGAATAGACATGTTTTACACAGCTCCTTCTAGAGAATAGACATGTTTTACACAGCTCCTTCTAGAGAATAGACATGTTTTACACAGCTCCTTCTAGAGAATAGACATGTTTTACACAGCTCCTTCTAGAGAATAGACATGTTTTACACAGCTCCTTCTAGAGAATAGACATGTTTTACACAGCTCCTTCTAGAGAATAGACATGTTTTACACAGCTCCTTCTAGAGAATAGACATGTTTTACACAGCTCCTTCTAGAGAATAGACATGTTTTACACAGCTCCTTCTAGAGAATAGACATGTTTTACACAGCTCCTTCTAGAGAATAGACATGTTTTACACAGCTCCTTCTAGAGAATAGACATGTTTTACACAGCTCCTTCTAGAGAATAGACATGTTTTACACAGCTCCTTCTAGAGAATAGACATGTTTTACACAGCTCCTTCTAGAGAATAGACATGTTTTACACAGCTCCTTCTAGAGAATAGACATGTTTTACACAGCTCCTTCTAGAGAATAGACATGTTTTACAGCTCCTCCTAGAGAATAGACATGTTTTACACAGCTCCTTCTAGAGAATAGACATGTTTTACACAGCTCCTTCTAGAGAATAGACATGTTTTACAGCTCCTTCTAGAGAATAGACATGTTTTACACAGCTCCTTCTAGAGAATAGACATGTTTTACACAGCTCCTTCTAGAGAATAGACATGTTTTACACAGCTCCTTCTAGAGTATAGACATGTTTTACAGCTCCTTCTAGAGAATAGACATGTTTTACACAGCTCCTTCTAGAGAATAGACATGTTTTACAGCTCCTTCTAGAGAATAGACATGTTTTACACAGCTCCTTCTAGAGAATAGACATGTTTTACACAGCTCCTTCTAGAGAATAGACATGTTTTACAGCTCCTTCTAGAGAATAGACATGTTTTACACAGCTCCTTCTAGAGAATAGACATGTTTTATACAGCTCCTTCTAGAGAATAGACATGTTTTACAGCTCCTTCTAGAGAATAGACATGTTTTACAGCTCCTTCTAGAGAATAGACATGTTTTATACAGCTCCTTCTAGAGAATAGACATGTTTTACAGCTCCTTCTAGAGAATAGACATGTTTTACAGCTCCTTCTAGAGAATAGACATGTTTTACAGCTCCTTCTAGAGAATAGACATGTTTTACACAGCTCCTTCTAGAGAATAGACATGTTTTACAGCTCCTTCTAGAGAATAGACATGTTTTACAGCTCCTTCTAGAGAATAGACATGTTTTACAGCTCCTTCTAGAGAATAGACATGTTTTACACATCTCCTGTGTGCTGCTGCTGTCTAGTTTTAACTTTCACTACAGTTGACATTCCACTCTCCTAACCTTCCTAACAGTTAGGAGATCCTAACACATTTGTGAAACAAAACTGCACTCTTTCATTACTCCCCTATCTGTTCTCCCCCACTATTCTCCTTCTCTCTCCCCCTCTCTTTCCCCAATCTTTCTCTCCTCTCTTTCTCCTCTCTCTCTCTTTCTCCTCTCTCTCTCTTTCCCCTCTCTCTCTCTCCTCTCTCTCTCTCCTCTCTCCCCCTCTCTTTCCCCCTCTCTCTCTCCTCTCTCTCTCTTTCCCCTCTCTCTCTCCCCCTTTCTCTCTCCTCTCTCTTTCTCTCCTCTCTCTTTCCCCCTCTCTCTCCTCTCTCTCTCTTTCCCCTCTCTCTCTCCCTTTCTCTCTCCTCTCTCTTTCTCTCCTCTCTCTTTCCCCCTCTCTTTCCCCCCTCTCTCCCCCTCTCTCTCCCCTCTCTCTCTCTCCCCCTCTCTTTCCCCAATCTTTCTCCTCCCTCTCTCTCTCTCCTCTCTCTCTCTCCTCTCTCTCTCCCCTCTCTTTCCCCCTCTCTCTCCTCTCTCTCGCTCTCTCTTTCCCCCTCTCTCTCCCCCTCTCTCTCTCTCTCCTCTCTCTCTCTCTCTCTATGGTTCAGGAAAAGTGCAGTGAAAAGTGACACTTTTTAGGATGCCAATATAAGTAAATGTATTTGTGGTTGTTTGTAATTTTGTCTTGGCTTTTAATCATTATATGTGTTATTGTTTTTACCATCGAGGACTACTTTGGAAACAAACGTTTTAATTAACACTATCAAGTGATATCCTCTGCGTCCACATTATACATTTTCATTTATATGTCTCTTTCCCAAAATAAAAATAAAATACATAATCTCCCCCCACACCTGTCTCTCCTCTCACCTCTATCTCTCCCACCTCTCCCTCCCCTCTCTCTCTTCTTCCTCTTTCTCACCCCCTCTCTCTCTCTCTCTCTCTCTTCTCCCTCTCTCCCCTCTCTCTCTCTCTCTCTCCCTCTCTCCACTCTCTCTCTCTCTTCTCCTCTCTCCCCTCTCTCTCTCTCTCTTCTCCCTCTCTCCCCTCTCTCTCTCTCTCTTCTCCCTCTCTCCCCTCTCTCTCTCTCTCTCTCTTCTCACTCTCTCCCCTCTCTCTCTCTCTCTTCTCCCTCTCTCTCCCTCTCTCTCTCTCTCTTCTCCTCTCTCCCCTCTCTCTCTCTCTTCTCCCTCTCTCCCTCTCTCTCTCTCTTCTCCCTCTCTCCCCTCTCTCTCTCTCTTCTCCCTCTCTCCCTCTCTCCCCTCTCTCTCTCTTCTCCCTCTCTCCCTCTCTCTCTCTCTTCTCCTCTCTCCATCTCTCCCCTCTCTCTCTCTCTTCTCCCTCTCTCCCCTCTCTCTCTCTCTTCTCCCTCTCTCCCCTCTCTCTCTCTCTTCTCCCTCTCTCCCCTCTCTCTCTCTCTTCTCCCTCTCTCCCCCTCTCTCTCTCTTCTCCCTCTCTCCCCTCTCTCTCTCTCTTCTCCCTCTCTCCATCTCTCCCCCTCTCTCTCCCTCTCTCCCCTCTCTCCCCTCTCTCTCTCTCTTCTCCCTCTCTCCACTCTCTCTCTCTCTCTTCTCCCTCTCTCCCCTCTCTCTCTCTCTCTTCTCCCTCTCTCCCCTCTCTCTCTCTCTCTTCTCCCTCTCTCCCTCTCTCTCTCTCTCTTCTCCCTCTCTCCCCTCTCTCTCTCTCTCTTCTCCCTCTCTCCCCTCTCTCTCTCTTCTCCCTCTCTCCCCTCTCTCTCTCTCTTCTCCCTCTCTCCACTCTCTCTCTCTCTCTCTCCATCTCTGATTGTTTTGTAGCTCTTTTACAGCACAAGGCTCGGTGGAAATACTGGAAAAATAGGTGAGAGATAGAGAGATAAAGGGAAAGACATGTCATGACATGACAGCAGCTAGAAATATAGACAGTTCTAGAAGTATAGACAGATATAGAAGTATAGAAGGTTCTAGAAGTATAGACAGTTCTAGAAGTATAGGCCATTGTAGAAGCATAGACAGTTCTAGAATATAGGCAGTTATAGAAGCATAGACAGTTCTAGAAGCAGAGACAGTTCTAGAAATATAGACAGTTCTAGAAGTATAGACAGTTCTAGAAGTATAGCCAGTTCTAGAATATAGGCCGTTATAGAAGCAGAGACCGTTCTAGAATATAGGCTGTTATAGAAGTATAGACAGTTCTAGAAGTATAGACAGTTCTAGAAATATAGACAGTTCTAGAAGTATAGACAGTTCTAGAAATATAGACAGTTCTAGAATTATGAACAGTTCTAGAAGTATGAACAGTTCTAGAAGTATAGACAGTTCTAGAAGTATAGACAGTTCTAGAAGTATAGGCAGTTCTAGAAATATAGACAGTTCTAGAAGTATAGGCAGTACTAGAAATATAGACAGTTCTAGAAGTATAGACAGTTCTAGAAGTATAGACATTCTAGAAGTATAGACAGTTCTAGAAATATAGACAGTTCTAGAAACATAGACAGTTCTAGAAGTATAGACAGTTCTAGAAGTATAGACAGTTCTAGAAGTATAAACAGTTCTAGAAGTATAGACAGTTCTAGAAGTATAGACAGTTCTAGAAGTATGAACAGTTCTAAAAGTATAGAAGGTTCTAGAAGTATAGACAGTTATTACCCAAGTCAACAGTAAAGGCATCCTCATACTTCTGAGCCAAAACAGTTCTGAAGAGTTTGTCCATATACAGTACAGTACCCCTTGACTTTTTCCTCATTTTATTATGTTACAGCCTATTTCTAAAATGGATTAAATAGTTTTTTCCCCCCTCATCAAACTACACACAATACACCATAATGACGAAGCAAAAACAGGTTTTTAGAAATTGTTGCAAATGTAATTACAAATAAAAAAATGAAATATCGCATTTACATAAGTATTATTAATTAAATAATGGGTCATTCAAGGACATTCAGAGACTTGTCCCGAATCCCCTCCTGTGTTGTCTTGGCTGTGTGCTTAGGGTCATTGTCCTATATGGACAAATTAATATTGCCGCATTTTTCTAGTTTTTACATTTTTATCAACTTTCAAGGTCTTTTAAGGGAGTATGTGAGCACATGGTTGGGCTAGCCGATTTTGGCTAGGCACCAGCAGAACTGCACACTCGTTCGATTGGGCTAGCCGATTTTGGCTAGGCACCAGCAGAACTGCACACTCGTTCGGTTGTGTTAGACGATTTTAGCTAGGCACCAGCAGAACTGCACACTCGTTCGGTTGGGCTAGCTGATTTTGGCTAGGCACCAGCAGAACTGCACACTCGTTCGGTTGGGCTAGCCGATTTTGGCTAGGCACCAGCAGAACTGCACAATCGTTCGGTTGTGTTAGCTGATTTTAGCTAGGCACCTGCAGAACTGCACACTCGTTTGGTTGGGCTAGCTGATTTTGGCTAGGCACCAGCAGAACTGCACACTCGTTCGGTTGGGCTAGCCGATTTTGGCTAGGCACCAGCAGAACTGCACACTCGTTCGGTTGGGCTAGCCGATTTTGGCTAGGCACCAGCAGAACTGAAGCATGCTGAAGACTTGTCTTGTGAAGGCCAACCATCCCTCCATCGTTCTCCCCTATCCCTCTCTCGTTATCCCCTTTTCTTATAGGCTCCCCTGTCCTCTCTCTCCACCTTAGCGCCTTCTCAGCGACAGCGAGGAGGAATGTTATCCAGTCTGGAGAAAGTTATGACTAAACAGGTGGTTGTGGGTAAAGGAGGAGAAACTGTACAACAGCACTTCTTCCAATGGTAAATGAGATGGTCAAGGGGTTAGCTAATGAAGCAATTGATAATTGAAATAATAAATCATGTGAGAAAGTAGTAGCCACACTTCTCCTTCTCCACCTGCCTCTCGTCTCAGCACATAATACAAACCGGCAGCCATTTTAGATTTCTTCTCTCACTGCAATAAATTCCTCTCAGGGGTTCTCTCTCTAACAGCTTTCCCAGACCAGACCATTCCTAGCCTTTCCACCTTAGCTATTTCCCAGACCATATCATTCCTAGATGTTCCACCTTAGCTATTTCCCAGACCATTCCTAGCCTTTCCACCTTAGCTATTTCCCAGACCAGACCATTCCTAGACTTTCCACCCTAGCTATTTCCCAGACCAGATCATTCCTAGCCTTTCCACCGTAGCTATTTCCCAGACCAGATCATTCCTAGCCTTTCCACCTTAGCTATTTCCCAGACCAGACCATTCCTAGACTTTCCACCTTAGCTATTTCCCAGACCAGACCATTCCTAGCCTTTCCACCTAGCTATTTCCCAGACCAGATCATTCCTAGCCTTTCCACCTTAGCTATTTCCCAGACCAGACCATTCCTAGCCTTTCCACCTTAGCTATTTCCCAAACCAGATCATTCCTAGCCTTTCCACCTTAGCTATTTCCCAAACCAGATCATTCCTAGACGTTCCACCTTTAGTACACAATCACAGTTTTTTTTGTATCTCTTCGTTTTAGGGAACAGTTTAGCCAAGTTGTAATGTAATCAGCAGATCCAGCTTGGACAAACAGCAGGGTTAACGATGGTTTACATCCCAAATGGCACCCTATTCCCTATTTAGTGCACAACTTTTGACCAGAGCCCTATGGGGACTATATAGGGAATAGGGTCCCATTTGTGACACAGAATTAGCTAATGGGAATAGCCCATAGCATTAGCGATAAATGGGAATTGCCCATAGCATTAGTGATAAATGGGAATTGCCCATAGCATTAGCGATAAATGGGAATTGCCCACAGCGTTAGCTGTGGAGGGGGCTAATTTGTACTGACAAGTGGTCAGAGAGAATGTTGTCTCTATGGGGCTGTGCTATCACTCCCTGTCAAAGCCTATCAGAGTGAGAAGTCATGATGACTCAAAGACACAAAGGCCAGTCGGCTGGGTCTCATGAGGTGAGGGCGTGATGGTGTTCAATGGCTTTCCAGACAACTCCAGTGCTTTTGGGTCCCATAAGATGAAAACAGGCCTGATCAATGCATGCATGGTTGGTCTTGAACTTTACCACAAGACAGAACCCCAGATTGAATACCAAATAGAATCCCATAGAATGCCAAATAGAACCCCATAGAATGCCAAATAGAACCCTGTAGAATACCAAATAGAACCCCATAGAATGCCAAATAGAATACCAAATAGAACCCCATAGAATACCAAATAGAACCCCATAGAATACCAAATAGAACCCTGTAGAATACCAAATAGAACCCCATAGAATGCCAAATAGAACCCTGTAGAATACCAAATAGAACCCCATAGAATGCCAAATAGAACCCCATAGAATACCAAATAGAACCCCATAGAATACCAAATAGAACCCCATAGAATACCAAAAATAATTATTTTTTCAAAAGGCAGCTAGTCCCTAAAACCAACTTCTCTCGTCTCCCACAACTCTCCTGTTCCTTTCTTCCATTTTAATACTAAACCAAAATAATCCATGAGGTGAAAACACCCCTCCTCCCCTCCATCCCTCCCACGTCTACACCCCACATTTATCCTCCCCCTGAAACCGGAAAACACATTGATGAAATTCAGAAGCTGCCTGGTAAAATCGGATTGCAGCTTGATGAGTGTATGGGTCCTTTGTTCACACACTTTCCTGGGAAAATAAAATAAAATAGAGAGAGAGAGAAAAAAGAAGTTAAAAGAAAATAATACCTCCCTTATTTTCCAGCAGCCGGTAGCAGTACAGAGTTCACTACAGAGTTCACTACAGAGTTCACTACAGAGTTCTGCTACAGAGTTCACTACAGAGTTCACTACAGAGTTCTGCTACAGAGTTCACTACAGAGTTCAGTACAGAGTTCAGTACAGAGTTCACTACAGAGTTCACTACAGAGTTCTGCTACAGAGTTCACTACAGAGTTCAGTACAGAGTTCACCACAGAGTTCTGCTACAGAGTTCTGCTACAGAGTTCTGCTACAGAGTTCAGTACAGAGTTCAGTACAGAGTTCACTACAGAGTTCATTACAGAGTTCACTACAGAGTTCTGCTACAGAGTTCACTACAGAGTTCACTACAGAGTTCACTACAGAGTTCTGCTACAGAGTTCAGTACAGAGTTCACTACAGAGTTCAGTACAGAGTTCACTACAGAGTTCACTACAGAGTTCACTACAGAGTTCACTACAGAGTTCACTACAGAGTTCTGCTACAGAGTTCAGTACAGAGTTCAGTACAGAGTTCACTACAGAGTTCACTACAGAGTTCTGCTACAGAGTTCACTACAGAGTTCACTACAGAGTTCACTACAGAGTTCACTACAGAGTTCTGCTACAGAGTTCACTACAGAGTTCACTACAGAGTTCACTACAGAGTTCACTACAGAGTTCACTACAGAGTTCTGCTACAGAGTTCACTACAGAGTTCACTACAGAGTTCACTACAGAGTTCACTACAGAGTTCTGCTACAGAGTTCAGTACAGAGTTCAGTACAGAGTTCAGTACAGAGTTCACTACAGAGTTCACTACAGAGTTCAGTACAGAGTTCACTACAGAGTTCACTACAGAGTTCACTACAGAGTTCTGCTACAGAGTTCAGTACAGAGTTCAGTACAGAGTTCAGTACAGAGTTCTGCTACAGAGTTCACTACAGAGTTCACTACAGAGTTCACTACAGAGTTCTGCTACAGAGTTCACTACAGAGTTCACTACATAGTTCACTACAGAGTTCACAACAGAGTTCACTACAGAGTTCACTAGAGTTCACTACAGAGTTCACTACGGAGTTCACTACAGAGTTCACTACAGAGTTCACTAGAGTTCACTACAGAGTTCACTACAGAGTTCACTACAGAGTTCACTACAGAGTTCACTAGAGTTCACTACAGAGTTCACTACAGAATTCACTACAGAGTTCACTACAGAATTCACTACAGAGTTCACTACAGAGTTCACTACAGAGTTCACTACAGAGTTCACTACAGAGTTCTGCTACTTAACTCTGTGAGATTATGATAACTGTTTGCTCCTTTTGGGCAGCAATCTGACCCCACATCTCTCACACACACACACACACACACACACACACACACACACACACACACACACACACACCAACCCTCCAGCAACTGAACAAGTGACCGATAGTTTTAGTTCAGCTCCAGATCTAAGTTTGGGTTTCTATGTTTCTATGAAGTTCAGCTCTTCCAAGACTCACCGATGATGAATTACGTGACACATAAAATGCAGCAAGGTTTGAAAAAGCCTGTCTGCAGCAATCCCTGAGCACATTAACAGATGGTGAGAGAGAGAGAGAGAGAGAACAATGAAAAGAGAGAGAAAATGGGGGTGAGAGAGGGAGAGGGGAAGATAGATAGGGTAGAGAGAAAAGGGCGAGGGAGGCTGGGAGAGAGGGAATGAGAGAAAGAAAATAAGGTAGAGAAAGAAAGAGGGAGAGACATGGAGAGGGAAGGAGAGAGAGTGAGAAAATAGAGAGAAAGAGAGAGAAAGAAAGAAAGAAAGAAAGAAAGAAAGAAAGAAAGAAAGAAAGAGAAAGAGAGAGAGGGGGAAAGGGGAGTGAAAGAGAGTAAAAGAAACACAGATAGAGAGTGAGAGAGAGAGAGAAAGTGAGAGAGAAAAAGAGAGAGAGAGAGAGAAAAAGAGACAGAGACACTGCTCCAACAGCCCAGTTCTCAAACCCTAGAGTGGAAAGAGTTGTGTAACACAGTAATGGGTCAGGCCAGTGCCATATTTAATGGAAAAGAGAATGGGTGAAAAATGTCATTGTTAACGATTCATTATTGTAAATTAAAAACGGCACAGCAAATAGTGAACGTAGTCACATACACACAGCCAGGTGGTTACCGTGGTGACCCACCAAGGGAACAACCAGGCCAGCTGGCTTGGAGCATCACCAAGGGAACAACCAGGCCAGCTGGCTTGGACCATCACCAAGGGAACAACCCGGCCAGTTGGTTTGGAGCATCAACAAGGGAACAACCAGATCAGCTGGCTTGGAGCATCACCAAGGGAACAACCAGGCCAGCTGGCTTGGAGCATCACCAAGGGAACAACCAGTCCAGCTGGCTTGGAGCATCACCAAGGTAACAACCAGGCCAGCTGGCTTGGAGCATCACCAAGGGAACAACCAGGCCAGCTGGCATGGAGCATCACCAAGGTAGCAACCAGGCCAGCTGGCTTGGAGCATCACCAAGGGCACAACCAGGCCAGCTGGCTTGGAGCATCACCAAGGGAACAACCAGGTAAACTGGCTTGGAGCATCACCAAGGTAACAACCAGGCCAGCTGGCTTGGAGCATCACCAAGGAAACAACCAGGCTAGCTGGCTTGGAGCATCACCAAGGTAACAACCAGGTCAGCTGGCTTGGAGCATCACCAAGGGAACAACCAGATCAGCTGGCTTGGAGCATCACCAAGGGAACAACCAGGCCAGCTGGCTTGGAGCATCACCAAGGGAACAACCAGGCCAGTTGGCTTGGAGCATCACCAAGGGAACAACCAGGTCAGCTGGCTTGGAGCATCACCAAGGGAACAACCAGGTCAGCTGGCTTGGAGCATCACCAAGGGAACAACCAGGTCAGCTGGCTTGGAGCATCATCAAGGTAACAACCAGATCAGCTGGCTTGGAGCATCACCAAGGTAACAACCAGGCCAGCTGGCTTGGAGCATCACCAAGGGAACAACCAGATCAGCTGGCTTGGAGCATCACCAAGGGACCAACCAGGCCAGCTGGCTTGGAGCATCACCAAGGGAACAACCAGGCCAGCTGGCTTGGAGCATCACCAAGGGAACAACCAGGCCAGCTGGCTTGGAGCATCACCAAGGTAACAACCAGGCCAGCTGGCTTGGAGCATCACCAAGGGAACAACCAGGCCAGCTGGCTTGGAGCATCACCAAGGTAGCAACCAGGCCAGCTGGCTTGGAGCATCACCAAGGGCACAACCAGGCCAGCTGGCTTGGAGCATCACTAATGGAACAACCAGGTAAGCTGGCTTGGAGCATCACCAAGGTAACAACCAGGCCAGCTGGCTTGGAGCATCACCAAGGGAACAACCAGGCTAGCTGGCTTGGAGCATCACCAAGGTAACAACCAGGTCAGCTGGCTTGGAGCATCACCAAGGGAACAACCAGATCAGCTGGCTTGGAGCATCACCAAGGGAACAACCAGGCCAGCTGGCTTGGAGCATCACCAAGGGAACAACCAGGCCAGTTGGCTTGGAGCATCACCAAGGGAACAACCAGGTCAGCTGGCTTGGAGCATCACCAAGGGAACAACCAGGTCAGCTGGCTTGGAGCATCACCAAGGGAACAAACAGGTCAGCTGGCTTGGAGCATCATCAAGGTAACAACCAGATCAGCTGGCTTGGAGCATCACCAAGGGAACAACCAGGCCAGCTGGCTTGGAGCATCACCAAGGGAACAACCAGATCAGCTGGCTTGGAGCATCACCAAGGGACCAACCAGGCCAGCTGGCTTGGAGCATCACCAAGGGAACAACCAGGCCAGTTGGCTTGGAGCATCACCAAGGGAACAACCAGGCCAGCTGGCTTGGAGCATCACCTAGGGAACAACCAGGCCAGCTGGCTTGGAGCATCACCAAGGGAACAACCAGGCCAGTTGGATTGGAGCATCACCGAGGGAACAACCAGGCCAGCTGGCTTGGAGCATCACCAAGGGAACAACCAGGCCAGTTGGCTTGGAGCATCACCAAGGGAACAACCAGGCCAGCTGGCTTTGAGCATCACCAAGGGAACAACCAGGCCAGTTGGCTCGGAGCATCACCAAGGGAACAACCAGGTCAGCTGGCTTGGAGCATCACCAAGGGAACAACCAGGCTAGCTGGCTTGGAGCATCACCAAGGTAACAACCAGGCCAGCTGGCTTGGAGCATCACCAAGGGAACAACCAGATCAGCTGGCTTGGAGCATCACCAAGGGAACAACCAGGCCAGCTGGCTTGGAGCATCACCAAGGGAACAACCAGGTCAGCTGGTTTGGAGCATCACCAAGGGAACAACCAGGTCAGCTGGCTTGGAGCATCACCAAGGGAACAACCAGGTCAGCTGGCTTGGAGCATCATCAAGGTAACAACCAGATCAGCTGGCTTGGAGCATCACCAAGGGAACAACCAGGCCAGCTGGCCTCGAGCATCACCAAGGGAACAACCAGATCAGCTGGCTTGGAGCATCACCAAGGGACCAACCAGGCCAGCTGGCTTGGAGCATCACCAAGGGAACAACCAGGCCAGTTGGCTTGGAGCATCACCAAGGGAACAACCAGGCCAGCTGGCTTGGAGCATCACCAAGGGAACAACCAGGCCAGCTGGCTTGGAGCATCACCAAGGTAACAACCAGGCCAGTTGGCTTGGAGCATCACCAAGGGAACAACCAGGCCAGCTGGCTTGGAGCATCACCAAGGGAACAACCAGGCCAGCTGGCTTGGAGCATCACCAAGGGAACAACCAGGCCAGTTGGCTTGGAGCATCACCAAGGGAACAACCAGGCCAGCTGGCTTGGAGCATCACCAAGGGAACAACCAGGCCAGCTGGCTTGGAGCATCACCAAGGGAACAACCAGGTCAGCTGGCTTGGAGCATCACCAAGGGAACAACCAGGCCAGCTGGCTTGGAGCATCACCAGGGAACAATATGTGGGCATCCTACAGCAAAACAACCCACATGTTGCCTAAACTGTTGGCACGCCACAGACAGACGTTGGCAGATCGGCTGTACTTCAGGTGAGTCTCGTGAGACCTGTGGGCATCCTAGAGCAAAACAACCCACATGTAGCCTAAACTGTTGGCACGCCACAGACAGACGTTGGCAGATCGGCTGTACTTCAGGTGAGTCTCGTGAGACCTGTGGGCATCCTAGAGCAAAACAACCCACATGTAGCCTAAACTGTTGGCACGCCACAGACAGACGTTGGCAGATCGGCTGTACTTCAGGCGAGTCCCAAAACGCTTGTGGGGGGGATGCAGAGCAAAACGGAAAACACCATCGGGTTCGTGAGAGTCTCATCTTTCCATGGAGTAGGCCAGACTATTCGGACGCTAGGATGTCTCATGGTCTGACAAACAAAGAGGGCTATCTTCTGTATACCACCCCTATCTTGTCACAGCACAGCTGATTGGCTCAAATGCACAAATTAACTTTTAACAAGGCACACCTGTTAATTGAAATGTATTCCAGGTGACTACCTCATTCAAGGGTTTTTCTTTATGTTTAGTATTTTTTACATTGTAGAATAATAGTGAAGACATCAGAACTATGAAATAACACATATGGAACCATGTAGTAACCAAAAAAGTGTTCAACAAATCTAAATATATGTTATATTTGAGATTATTCAAAGTAGCCAGCCTTTGCCTTGATGACAGCTTTGCATACTCTTGGCATTCTCTCAACCAGCTTCATGAGGTAGTCACCTGGAAGGCATTTCAATTAACAGGTGTGCCTTGTTAAAAAAGTTCATTTGTGGAATTTCTTTCCTTCTTAATGCATTTGAGCCAATCAGTTGTTGGCCCTATTTGGTAAAAGACCATGAGACATCCCAAGATCGTCTCTAGGCAAAGGGTGGCTACTTTACATAAAAATATTGTTTTATTCGTTTTTTGGTTACTACATGATTCCATGTGTGTTATTTCATAGATTTTTTTGTCTTCACTATTATTGCACAATGTGGAAAATAATACACACAAAAAATAACTTGAATGAGTTGGTGTCCAAACCTTTGACTGGTTCTGTACATGGACACACACACACACAACGCACAAAGACACACACACTCTCTCTCTCCCCCAGCCAGGTCTCTCCCCCAGCCAGGTCTCTCCCCCAGCCAGGTCTCTCCCCCAGCCAGGTCTCTCCCCCAGCCAGGTCTCTCCCCCAGCCAGGTCTCTCCCCCAGCCAGGTCTCTCCCCCAGCCAGGTCTCTCCCCCAGCCAGGTCTCTCCCCCAGCCAGTTCTCTCCCCCAGCCAGGACTCTACCCCCAGCCCGGTCTCTCCCCCAGCCAGGACTCTCCCCCAGCCAGTTCTCTCCCCCAGCCAGGACTCTCCTCCCTGTCAGGCTTCTACCCCCAGCCAGGTCTCTCCCCCAGCCAGGACTCTCCCCCAGCCAGGTCTCTCCCCCAGCCAGGACTCTACCCCCAGCCATGTCTCTCCCCCAGCCAGGACTCTCCCCCAGCCAGTTCTCTCCCCCAGCCAGGACTCTCCTCCCTGTCAGGCTTCTACCCCCAGCCAGGTCTCTCCCCCAGCCAGGACTCTCCCCCAGCCAGTTCTCTCCCCCAGCCAGGTCTCTCCCCCCAGCCAGGTCTCTCCCCCGTCAGGTCTCTCCCCCAGCCAGGACTCCCCCCAGCCAGTTCTCTCCCCCAGCCAGGACTCTACCCCCAGCCAGGTCTCTCCCCCAGCCAGGACTCTCCCCCAGCCAGTTCTCTCCCCCAGCCAGGACTCTCCCCCAGTCAGGACTCTACCCCCAGCCAGGTCTCTCCCCCAGCCAGGACTCTCCCCCAGAGTAAATTTTTTTTTTTGTGGGATTGGAAAAAAAAAAAAAAAAAAAAAAAAGCGCATATGCAAAATTCTCCCACTGTCAATCAGAAACCTCTTCCACGGTCTGCCTGCCAGCTGAAAATCTTTACATGTGTGTGTGTTTGTAGGCTACTTAACCCTCCCCCTCTGAAGCCTAGGTTACTGTAGCCCCTCCCCTCTGAAGCCTAGGTTAATGTAGCCCCTCCGCCTCCGAAGCCTAGGTTAATGTAGCCCCTCCCCTCTGAAGCCTAGGTTACCGTTTGCCCCTCCCCCTCTGAAGCCTAGGTTACTGTAGCCCCTCCCCCTCTGAAGCCTAGGTTACTGTAGCCCTCTGAAGCCTAGGTTACTGTAGCCCCTCCCCCAAGAAAGGCTACTGTAGCCCCTCCCCCACCGAAGGCTACTATAGCCCCTCCCCACCGAAGGCTACTGTAGCCCCTCCCCCACCGAAGGCTACTATAGCCCCTCCCCCACCGAAGGCTACTACAGCCCCTCCCCCAGAAGGCTACTGTAGCCCCTCCCCTCCGAAGGCTACTGTAGCCCCTCCCCTCCAACGGATACTGTAGCCCCTCCCTCTCCGAAGGCTACTGTAGCCCCTCCCCCACCGAAGGCTACTGTAGACCCGCCCCCTCCGTAGGATACTGTAGCCCCTCCCCTCCAAAGGATACTGTAGCCCCTCCCCCTCCGAAGGATACTGTAGCCCCTCCCTCTGAAGCCAAGGTTACTGTAGCCCCTCCCCTCCCCCTCTGAAGCCTAGGTTACTGTAGCCCCTCCCCTCTGAAGCCTAGGTTACTGTAGCCCTCTGAAGCCTAGGTTACTGTAGCCCCTCCCCTAAGAAAGGCTACTGTAGCCCCTCCCCTCCAAAGGCTACTGTAGCCCCTCCCCCACCGAAGGCTACTATAGCCCCTCCCCCACCGAAGGCTACTGTAGCCCCTCCCCCAGAAGGCTACTATAGCCCCTCCCCCAGAAGGCTACTGTAGCCCCTCCCCCAGAAGGCTACTATATCCCTCCCCCACCGAAGGCTACTATAGCCCCTCCCCCACCGAAGGCTACTGTAGCCCCCCTCCAACGGATACTGTAGCCCCTCCCCTCCGAAGGCTACTGTAGCCCCTCCCCTCCATAGGCTACTGTAGCCCCTCCCTCTCCGAAGGCTACTGTAGCCCCTCCCCTCCAACGGATACTGTAGCCCCTCCCCTCCATAGGCTACTGTAGCCCCTCCCCCTCCGAAGGCTACTGTAGACCCTCCCCTCCGTAGGCTACTGTAGCCCCTCACCTCCGAAGGCTACTGTAGCCCCTCCCTCCAAAGGATACTGTAGCCCCTCCCCTCCAAAGGATACTGTAGCCCTCTCCCTCCGAAGGCTACTGTAGCCCCTCCCCCACCGAAGGCTACTGTAGCCCCTCCCCTCCGTAGGCTACTGTAGCCCCTCCCCTCCAAAGGATACTGTAGCCCCTCCCCTCCGAAGGATACTGTAGCCCCCCCTCCGAAGGCTACTGTAGCCCCTCCCCTCTGAAGCCTAGGTTACTGTAGCCCCCCCCCTCCGAAGCCTAGGTTAATGTAGCCCCTCCCCTCTGAAGCCTAGTTTACTGTAGCCCTCTGAAGCCTAGGTTACTGTAGCCCCTCCCCCAAGAAAGGCTACAGTAGCCCCTCCCCCAAGAAAGGCTACTGTAGCCCCTCCCCCTCCAAAGGCTACTGTAGCCCCTCCCCCACCGAAGGCTACTATAGCCCCTCCCCACCGAAGGCTACTGTAGCCCCTCCCCCAGAAGGCTACTATAGCCCCTCCCCCAGAAGGCTACTGTAGCCCCTCCTCCCAGAAGGCTACTATAGCCCTCCCCCACCGAAGGCTACTGTAGCCCCTCCCCTCCGAAGGATACTGTAGCCCCTCCCCCACCGAAGGCTACTGTAGCCCCTCCCCTCCACCTAAAAGACGACTGTAGCCTCCATAGGAGCCGTTTCTCTGTAGGTATAATACATGTCATCACAAGATGTCCAGCGGATGTCCAGCGCTCCAAGCCTACATCTCCACCCTCTCACACTCTCACTGCATCTGGCTCCTCCCCCTCTGAAGGCTACTGTAGCCCCTCCCCCACAGAAGGCTACTGTAGCCCCTCCCCCTCCACCTAAAAGACGACTGTAGCCACTCCCCTCCGAAGGATACTGTAGCCCCTCCCCTCCGAAGGATACTGTAGCCCCTCCCCTCAGAAGGCTACTGTAGCCCCTCCCCCTCCACCTAAAAGACGACTGTAGCCTCCATAGGAGCCTGTAGGTATAATACATGTCATCACAAGATGTCCAGCGCTCCAAGCCTCCATCTCCACCCTCTCTCACTCTCACTGCATCTGGCTCCCTACACTTGTCTTTCCATTGTGTAAACAACTCACTGAGCTATAGCTGCTGTATCTGAAAGCTAATGGTTTGCTCTGTTTTTTTGTTAATTCTTTCCAATGTGTCAAGTAATTGATTTGGTTGGGTCTAATTGTGCTGCTGGTCCTGGGGGTTGGTCCAGCTTGGTCAGGGGACTCTTCTTCAGGTTCATCTCTGTAGGTGATGGCTTTGTTATGGAAGGTTTGGGAATCGCTTCCTTTTAGGTGGTGGTGGAATTTAACGGCTGTTTTTGGATTTTGATAATTCTGCTCTGCGTGCAGTATTTGGTGTTTTACGTTGTACACAGAGGATATTTCTCTCTTTCTCTCTCACTCACTGCTCTACGGGAGTACCAGCTAGTGGGCATGGTGAAATCCTAGTACTGAGCTTTTGGTCACATGATAAATAACATAAAATGAGTCCGAAAGCAAACAGCAAGGAGATGGATTTCCCACCAGCAACAGTGAGTTGAGGGTGGTGTGTGTGTGTGTGTGTGTGTGTGTGTGTGTGTGTGTGTGTGTGTGTGTGTGTGTGTGTGTGTGTGTGTGTGTGTGCAGCTGCAAGAGAGAGAGAGAGAGAGAGAGAGAGAGCGAGAGAGACAGATAGACAGAGAGAGAGAGAGAGAGAGAGAGAGAGAGACAGAGAGACAGAGAGAGAGAGAGAGAGAGAGAGAGAGAGAGAGAGAGAGAGAGAGAGAGAGAGAGAGAGAGACAGATAGACAGAGAGAGAGAGAGAGAGAGAGAGAGAGAGAGAGAGAGAGAGAGAGAGAGAGAGAGAGAGAGAGAGAGAGAGAGAGAGAGAGAGAGAGAGACAGAGAGAGAGAGAGAGAGAGAGAGAGAGAGAGAAAGAGTGAGAGAGACAGAGTGAGAGAGAGAGAGACAGAGTGAGAGAGAGAGAGAGAGAGAGAGAGAGAGAGAGAGAGAGAGAGAGAGAGAGAGAGAGAGAGTGTGTGTCCTTGCTCTCTCATTAGCACATAGCCTCTCACTGTGAGGGGTAGTAGAGCAGAGTGAGCCAAGCCTCTGTCCTAAATGACACCCTATCCAGTGCCCCATAGACCTTTGGTCAAAAGTAGTCCACTATTTAGGCATTAAGGTGTCATTTGGGACAGAGTCCTACATTTCTACCTCAGGGGATGGCCTGGTTCTGAGGTACCTCATCTGGTTCTGCTTTAGGTGAAGAAAAAAATGTTTATGAAAGGAGCTGGGCAGAAAAAGGAGAGGGAGAGGTCTTTTCCGTTGTGCATTCCTCCTCCTCCTCCTGGCTCTCTCCTCCCCAATCCCCAGGTCCTCTCTCCCTCCATCTCTCTCGCTCTCTCTCTCTCTCTCTCTCCTCCCCAATCCCCAGGTCCTCTCTCCCTCCATCTCTCTCTCTCTCTCTCTCCTCCCAATCCCCAGGTCCTCTCTCCCTCCATCTCTCTCTCTCTCTCTCTCTCCTCCCCAATCCCCAGGTCCTCTCTCCCTCCATCTCTCTCTCTCTCTCTCTCCTCCCCAATCCCCAGGTCCTCTCTCCCTCCATCTCTCTCTCTCTCTCTCTCCTCCCCAATCCCCAGGTCCTCTCTCCCTCCATCTCTCTCTCTCTCTCTCTCTCCTCCCCAATCCCCAGGTCCTCTCTCCCCCATCTCTCTCGCTCTCTCTCTCTCCCCTCTCTCTCTCTCCCCCTATTCTCTCTCCCCTGGCTCACCGCCATGCTCTCCCCCTCTCTCTCCCCCTCTCTCTCCCACTCTCCCTTTCCCTCCCCCTTTCCCTCACTTTCGCTGTCACACTCTCTCTTCCCACCCGCTATCCCCTCCTCTCTCTCTCTCTTTCTCTCTCTCTCTCCCTCTCTCACCCTCTCTCTCACTTTGCTATGTTATTAGAAAAGGGTTATTATGAATGGATGCTGTGTTAATGAGCTCAACTTTGCAATGGCCAATTCAATAAGAACTCAATTTGACAAGAATTTTAAAACAAGTTAAACTGAACGGAATTGAACTTGCATCAACTCCAGCCACTTTAATAATGGGAATGGATGGGAAATGATGTAAATATATCACTAGCCACTTTAAACAATGCTACCTAATATGATGTTTACATACCCTACATTATTCATCTCATATGTATACGTATATACTGTACTCTATATCATCTACTGCATCTTGCCTATGCTGCTCTGTACCATCACTCACTCATATATCTTTATGTACATATTCTTCATCCCCTTACACTTGTGTCTATAAGGTAGTAGTTTTGGAATTGTTAGTTAGATTACTTGTTGGTTATTACTGCATTGTCGGAACTAGAAGCACAAGCATTTCGCTACACTCGCATTAACATCTGCTAACCATGTGTATGTGACCAATAAAATTTGATTTGATTTGATTTGAGGTACATGCTTCAAGTAGAAGTGTCAATATAACAGCATTGTTATCTAACACACAACATTACACTAAGTATGTTACACACTTTTCTTTGATATTATCCTCATGGCTATGTTTTCAAGAAAAAAAATGTGCAAGTGAGAGATCTTGATAGAAGTTAATGATCTTTACAGCGAAAGTAGAAAAAGAGCTTATGGCACCTTCCAACATTAGTTGTATACATGAACACAACATGTTGCTATGTCATTTAGTTTACACAGACTCCTTGTCTTTACTTCCTGCTATGTCATTTAGTTTACACAGACTCCTTGTGTATTACTTCCTGCTATGTCATTTAGTTTACACAGACTCCTTGTCTTTACTTCCTGCTATGTCATTTAGTTTACACAGACTCCTTGTCTTTACTTCCTGCTATGTCACATAGTTTACACAGACTCCTTGTGTATTACTTCCTGCTATGTCATTTAGTTTACACAGACTCCTTGTCTTTACTTCCTGCTATGTCATTTAGTTTACACAGACTCCTTGTCTTTACTTCCTGCTATGTCATTTAGTTTACACAGACTCCTTGTCTTTACTTCCTGCTATGTCATTTAGTTTACACAGACTCCTTGTGTATTACTTCCTGCTATGTCATTTAGTTTACACAGACTCCTTGTCTTTACTTCCTGCTATGTCATTTAGTTTACACAGACTCCTTGTCTTTACTTCCTGCTATGTCATTTAGTTTACACAGACTCCTTGTCTTTACTTCCTGCTATGTCATTTAGTTTACACAGACTCCTTGTCTTTACTTCCTGCTATGTCATTTAGTTTACACAGACTCCTTGTCTTTACTTCCTGCTATGTCATTTAGTTTACACAGACTCCTTGTGTATTACTTCCTGCTATGTCATTTAGTTTACACAGACTCCTTGTGTATTACTTCCTGCTATGTCATTTAGTTTACACAGACTCCTTGTGTATTACTTCCTGCTAGTGAAAGTCCATGAAGGACCACCATAGTTCTGTTAAAAAAAAGGGATTGAGAATGTTTGGACTCGGCATCAACAGAAACCAAAATTATTTGATGCCTCGGCCAAAACTAAACAGAGACAGAGATTTCCTATTTTCCAATTCCATTCTTCAAAAACAGGGTCTTATAATTCCATATCTGATCCTGGAGAATTACCGGAATAGGATGCTATTTGGGAAGAAGAACCGGGCATGAACATGGTAGAGACATGACCTCTATTTCTATCTGATCTGATTTAGGCGTTGAGAGGATCTGTCTTCATCCATCTCTCTTTAATCTCTGTCACTGTCTCTCTCTATCCTTCGTTAATATCTCATTCTCTCTCTCTCTTTCCTCTCTCTCACTCGGTCTCTCTCTAGCCCTCTTTAATCTTTCACTCTCTCTCTATCCCTCTCTCTTTCCTCTCTCGGTCTCTCTCTAGCCCTCTTTAATCTCTGTCACTGTCTCTCTCTGTCCTTCGTTAATATCTCATTCTCTCTCTCTCTTTCCTCTCTCTCACTCGGTCTCTCTCTAGCCCTCTTTAATCTTTCACTCTCTCTCTATCCCTCTCTCTTTCCTCTCTCGGTCTCTCTCTAGCCCTCTTTAATCTCTGTCACTGTCTCTCTCTATCCTTCGTTAATATCTCATTCTCTCTCTCTCTTTCCTCTCTCTCACTCGGTCTCTCTCTAGCCCTCTTTAATCTTTCACTCTCTCTCTATCCCTCTCTCTTTCCTCTCTCGGTCTCTCTCTAGCCCTCTTTAATCTCTCACTCTCTCTCTATCCCTCTCTTTCCTCTCTCGGTCTCTCTCTAGCCCTCTAATCTCTCACACTCTCTCTATTACTCTCTCTTTCCTCTCTCTCTCTCTCGGTCTCTCTCTAGCCCTCTTTAATCTCTCACACTCTCTCTATCCCTCTCTCTTTCCTCTCTCTCTCTCGGTCTCTCTCTAGCCCCCTCTCTCTCTCTCTCACTCTCTCTCTATCCCTCTCTCTTTCCTCTCTCACTCTCTCTCTATCCCTCTCTCTTTCCTCTCTCGGTCTCTCTCAGCCCTCTTTAATCTCTCACACTCTCTCTATCCCTCTCTCTTTCCTCTCTCTCTCGGTCTCTCTCTAGCCCTCTCTCTCTCTCTCACTCTCTCTCTATCCCTCTCTCTTTCCTCTCTCACTCTCTCTCTATCCCTCTCTCTTTCCTCTCTCGGTCTCTCTCTAGCCCTCTTTAATCTCTCACACTCTCTCTATTCCTCTCTCATTCCTCTCTCTCTCTTTCTCTCCTCCACCCTCTCTCTCCGTCTTGCTCCCTCCCTCCCTCTCTCTTCCTGAAATAACATATCGATCACACCTGATATTAATCATCTCAAACCAAGGAAGAACTGAGTGTCCAGTCATCCTAGTTCCTCTTCTATCCTAACCTAGTTGGTTTGAAATTATGTGCAACAACTTTCATTGAGAAATGTTCATAGAGAGCATGGAAGTCAAGCTCAGTATTACTTAAACACGAAGAAAACTGTTTGGACAAATAATTAGACAATGTAACACAGTGAAGGATAGGATGGCACCAGGGGCCCTTGGGTTATATATACAATATAAATGGTGAACTAGAGGCCCTTGGGTTATATATACAATATAAATGGTGAACTAGAGGCCCTTGGGTTATATATACAATATAAATGGTGAACTAGGGGCCCTTGGGTTATATATACAATATAAAGGGTGACACCAGGGGCCCTTGGGTTATATAGACAATATAAAGGGTGAAACAGGGGCCCTTGGGTTATATAGACAATATAAAGGGTGAAACAGGGGTTATATAGACTATAAAGGATGAGACCAGGGGTTATATAGACAATATAAAGGGTGAACCAGGGTTATATAGACAATATAAAGGGTGACACCAGGGGTTATATAGACAATATAAAGGGTGACACCAGGGGCCCTTGGGTTATATAGACAATATAAAGGGTGACACCAGGGGCCCTTGGGTTATATAGGCAATATAAAGGGTGACACCAGGGGTTATATAGACAATATAAAGGGTGACACCAGGGGCCCTTGGGCTATATAGGCAATATAAAGGGTGACACCAGGGGCCCTTGGGTTGTATAGACAATATAACGGGTGAACCAGGGCCCTTGGGATATATATTTTTAACTGTACTTACTGTATATATAATTACATTTATTCATTTATATGATATGTTCATTGATCCAAGTCCACATGTTATGTGCTCAAATTAATTGTGTGTGTGTCTGTGTTTGTGTTTGTGTGTTGTGTGTGTGTGTGTGTGTGTGTGTGTGTGTGTGTGTGTGTGTGTGTGTGTGTGTGTGTGTGTGTGTGTGTGTGTGTGTGTGTGTGTGTGCGCGCGAGTGAGCGAATGTTTGTGTGTGTGTTTGTGCGTGTGTGCGTGTGTGTGTTGCTTAAATGTATTGATAAAGGGGGTATAGTGTTCGGACATGCAGCTTCCAAAGCCCAGAAACTCCCGGGGGCTCTCTCTTGTCCCCTTCCCATTAGCCAGTTCAGTTCAGCTAAGAGTTTCAGTATGTTTGGCTCACATGTGTTTGCAAGGAAATTGCCCATTAAAGGCTTATAATTATCTCTGCGATAACACATTAATGGGAAAATAAGTTTGTACATTGTACATGCACTAGATCGATCTTTATCATACTAAAAAAAAGCATTATAGGAAGGAGGGAGACTATAGGAGGGGTTGAGGGTGAAGGGGTTAAGGGTGAAGGGGTGAAGGGTGAAGGGGTTGAGGGTGAAGGGTGAAGGGATTAAGGGTGAAGGGGTTAAGGGTGAACGGGTTGAGGGTGAAGGGTGAATGGGTTGAGGGTGAAGGGGTTGAAGGTTGAGGGGGGTGTCACACCCTTAAATTCACCCTCAATATAAATCAACCCTTTTAATTTCAATTTCACCCTCAACCCCTTCACCCTTAACCCATTCACCCTCAACCCTTCACCCCTTCACCTTAACCTTTCACCCTCAACCCATTCACCCTCAACCCTTCACCCTTAACCCTTCACCCTTAACCCATTCACCCTTTCACCCTCATCCCTTCACCCTCAACTCCTTCACCCTTCACCCTCAACCCCTTGACCCTCAACCCATTCACCCTCAACCCCTTCACCCTCAACCCCTTCACCCTTCACCCTCAACCCCTTCACCCTTCACCCTCAACCCCTTCACCCCTTCACCCTCAACCCCCTCAACCCATTCCCTCAACCCCTTCACCCCAACCCCTTCACCCTTCACCCTCAACCCCTTCACCCCTTAATCCCTTCACCCTTAAGGGTGAAGGGGTTGAGGGTGAAGGGGTTAAGGATGAAGGGGTTAAGGGTGAAGGGGTGAAGGGTGAAGGGGTTGAGGGTGAAGGGTGAAGGGGTTAAGGGTGAAGGGGTTGAGGGTGAATGGGTTCAGGGTGAAGGGGTTGAGGGTGAAGGGGTTGAGGGTGAAGGGTTTGAGGGTGAAGGGGTTGAGGGTGAAGGGGTTGAGGGTGAATGGGTTGAGGGTGAATGGGTTTGAGGGTGAAGGGGTTGAGGGTGAAGGGGTTGGGGGTGAATGGGTTGAGGGTGAATGGGTTGAGGGTGAAAGGGGTTGAGGGTGAAGGCGTTCTACTTTACATCTACATCTACATCTACTTTAACTATGCCACTTTGTTTACATACTCATCTCATATGTATATACTGTACTCGATACCATCTACTGTATCTTGCCTAAGCTGCTCTGTACCATCACTCATTCATATATCTTTATGTACATATTCTTCATCCCCTTACACTTGTGTCTATAAGGTAGTAGTTTTGGAATTGTTAGCTAGATTACTTGTTGGATTATTACTGCATTGTCGGAACTAGAAGCACAAGCATTTCGCTACACTCGCATTAACATCTGCTAACCATGTGTATGTGACAAATAAAATTTGATTTGATTTGATTTGATTTGAATCTGTGTTTGAAATTCACTGCCCCACTGAGGGACCAGATCATTTGTATGTGTGCGGTACAGAGATGAGGTAGTCATTCAGAAATCATGTTAATCACTATTATTGCACACGGAGTCCATACTACTTATTATGTGACTTGTTAAGAAAATATTTACTAATATTTACCGACAAACTTATTGACTCTGCTTTAAAAGTTTTATTCATTTGTAAACATTTTGAAAAACATAACCCCTCTTTGACATTATAGGGCATTGTGTGTAGGCCAGTGACAGGCTGTAACACAACAAAATGTGGAACAAGTCAAGTATGAATACTGTGTGAAGGCGCTGTACAGTACTGTGTATGACAGAAGGACATTATGTATTTATGAATGTGAGCAGGGTAGCCTAGTGGTTAGAGCGTTTGACTAGTAACCGGAAGGTTGGAAGTTCAAACCCCTGAGCTGACAAGGTACAAATCTGTCGTTCTGCCCCCGAACAGGCAGTTAACCCACCGTTCCTAGGCCGTCATTGAAAATAAGAATTTGTTCTTAACTGACTTGCCCTAGTAAAATAAAGGTTAAATAAATAAAAAAATATACCAGACAATAACTGTTACCGTATAAGGTTATGAAGCCTGGCAGGTCCGTCTACCCTGAAGATGAATTGATTGAGGATCAATATACTGGAGAATAATGACAAAACTTGAACAGAGAATTTAATATATATTTTTTTAAAGCTGTTTTTCCTCCCTCTTTGGTGGAAATAAAGATAATTTAAACAGCGGAAGGCTTAGAAAGTTTGAAAACCCAGGCATTCCTGTCATTCCCTGTCAGTCCCATACAGAGAAAACACAGAGTGGAGGAGCTGGACCAAACTGTCCCAGAAACTGTCAATCTCACACTGTAAAAATACTGTGGCAGTTGGTACTGTACAATTAACCCCTAGTTACCTCTCCTCTATACTGAGGATGGTTTATTAACCCCTAGTTACCTCTACTGAGGATGGTTTATTAACCCCTAGTTACCTCTCCTCTCTACTGAGGATGGTTAATTAACCCCTAGTTACCTCTACTGAGATTGGTTTATTAACCCCTAGTTACCTCTACTGAGATTGGTTTATTAACCCCTAGTTACCTCTCCTCTCTACTGAGGATGGTTTATTAACCCCTAGTTACCTCTCCTCTCTACTGAGGATGGTTTATTAACCCCTAGTTACCTCTCCTCTCTACTGAGGATGGTTTATTAACCCCTAGTTACCTCTACTGAGGATGGTTTATTAACCCCTAGTTACCTCTCCTCTCTACTGAGGATGGTTAATTAACCCCTAGTTACCTCTACTGAGGATGGTTTATTAACCCCTAGTTACCTCTACTGAGGATGGTTTATTAACCCCTAGTTACCTCTCCTGAGATTGGTTTATTAACCCCTAGTTACCTCTACTGAGATTGGTTTATTAACCCCTAGTTACCTCTACTGAGGATGGTTTATTAACCCCTAGTTACCTCTCCTGAGATTGGTTTATTAACCCCTAGTTACCTCTCCTGAGATTGGTTTATTAACCCCTAGTTACCTCTCCTGAGATTGGTTTATTAACCCCTAGTTACCTCTCCTGAGATTGGTTTATTAACCCCTAGTTACCTCTACTGAGGATGGTTTATTAACCCCTAGTTACCTCTCCTCTCTACTGAGGATGGTTTATTAACCCCTAGTTACCTCTACTGAGATTGGTTTATTAACCCCTAGTTACCTCTACTGAGGATGGTTTATTAACCCCTAGTTACCTCTGAGGATGGTTTATTCCTCTCTACTGAGGATGGTTTATTAACCCCTAGTTACCTCTCCTCTCTACTGAGGATGGTTAATTAACCCCTAGTTACCTCTACTGAGGATGGTTTATTAACCCCTAGTTACCTCTCCTCTCTACTGAGGATGGTTAATTAACCCCTAGTTACCTCTACTGAGGATGGTTTATTAACCCCTAGTTACCTCTCCTCTCTACTGAGGATGGTTAATTAACCCCTAGTTACCTCTACTGAGGATGGTTTATTAACCCCTAGTTACCTCTCCTCTCTACTGAGGATGGTTTATTAACCCCTAGTTACCTCTCCTGAGATTGGTTTATTAACCCCTAGTTACCTCTCCTCTCTACTGAGATTGGTTTATTAACCCCTAGTTACCTCTATTGAGATTGGTTTATTAACCCCTAGTTACCTCTCCTCTCTCCTGAGATTGGTTTATTAACCCCTAGTTACCTCTACTGAGATTGGTTTATTAACCCCTAGTTACCTCTCCTCTCTACTGAGGATGGTTTATTAACCCCTAGTTACCTCTCCTGAGATTGGTTTATTAACCCCTAGTTACCTCTCCTGAGATTGGTTTATTAACCCCTAGTTACCTCTATTGAGGATGGTTTATTAACCCCTAGTTACCTCTCCTCTCTACTGAGATTGGTTTATTAACCCCTAGTTACCTCTACTGAGGATGGTTTATTAACCCCTAGTTACCTCTCCTCTCTACTGAGGATGGTTAATTAACCCCTAGTTACCTCTCCTCTCTACTGAGGATGGTTTATTAACCCCTAGTTACCTCTACTCTCTACTGAGGGTGGTTTATTAACCCCTAGTTACCTCTACTGAGGATGGTTTATTAACCCCTAGTTACCTCTACTGAGGATGGTTAATTAACCCCTAGTTACCTCTACTGAGGATGGTTTATTAACCCCTAGTTACCTCTCTACTGAGGATGGTTTAATTAACCCCTAGTTACCTCTACTGAGATTGGTTTATTAACCCCTAGTTACCTCTACTGAGATTGGTTTATTAACCCCTAGTTACCTCTCCTCTCTACTGAGGATGGTTTATTAACACCTAGTTACCTCTCCTCTCTACTGAGGATGGTTTATTAACCCCTAGTTACCTCTACTGAGGATGGTTTATTAACCCCTAGTTACCTCTCCTCTCTACTGAGGATGGTTAATTAACCCCTAGTTACCTCTACTGAGATTGGTTTATTAACCCCTAGTTACCTCTACTGAGGATGGTTTATTAACCCCTAGTTACCTCTCCTGAGATTGGTTTATTAACCCCTAGTTACCTCTACTGAGATTGGTTTATTAACCCCTAGTTACCTCTACTGAGGATGGTTTATTAACCCCTAGTTACCTCTCCTGAGATTGGTTTATTAACCCCTAGTTACCTCTCCTGAGATTGGTTTATTAACCCCTAGTTACCTCTCCTGAGATTGGTTTATTAACCCCTAGTTACCTCTCCTGAGATTGGTTTATTAACCCCTAGTTACCTCTACTGAGGATGGTTTATTAACCCCTAGTTACCTCTCCTCTCTACTGAGGATGGTTTATTAACCCCTAGTTACCTCTACTGAGATTGGTTTATTAACCCCTAGTTACCTCTACTGAGGATGGTTTATTAACCCCTAGTTACCTCTCCTCTCTACTGAGGATGGTTTATTAACCCCTAGTTACCTCTCCTCTCTACTGAGGATGGTTAATTAACCCCTAGTTACCTCTACTGAGGATGGTTTATTAACCCCTAGTTACCTCTCCTCTCTACTGAGGATGGTTAATTAACCCCTAGTTACCTCTACTGAGGATGGTTTATTAACCCCTAGTTACCTCTACTGAGGATGGTTTATTAACCCCTAGTTACCTCTCCTCTCTACTGAGGATGGTTTATTAACCCCTAGTTACCTCTCCTCTCTACTGAGGATGGTTTATTAACCCCTAGTTACCTCTCCTGAGAGTGGTTTATTAACCCCTAGTTACCTCTACTGAGATTGGTTTATTAACCCCTAGTTACCTCTCCTGAGGATTGGTTTATTAACCCCTAGTTACCTCTACTGAGGATGGTTTATTAACCCCTAGTTACCTCTCCTCTCTACTGAGGATGGTTTATTAACCCCTAGTTACCTCTACTGAGATTGGTTTATTAACCCCTAGTTACCTCTACTGAGGATGGTTTATTAACCCCTAGTTACCTCTCCTCTCTACTGAGGATGGTTTATTAACCCCTAGTTACCTCTCTACTGAGGATGGTTTATTAACCCCTAGTTACCTCTACTGAGGATGGTTTATTAACCCCTAGTTACCTCTACTGAGGATGGTTAATTAACCCCTAGTTACCTCTACTGAGATTGGTTTATTAACCCCTAGTTACCTCTCCTCTCTACTGAGGATGGTTTATTAACCTCTAGTTACCTCTACTGAGGATGGTTAATTAACCCCTAGTTACCTCTACTGAGGATGGTTTATTAACCCCTAGTTACCTCTCCTCTCTACTGAGGATGGTTTATTAACCCCTAGTTACCTCTCCTGAGATTGGTTTATTAACCCCTAGTTACCTCTACTGAGATTGGTTTATTAACCCCTAGTTACCTCTACTGAGATTGGTTTATTAACCCCTAGTTACCTCCTGAGATTGGTTTATTTAGTTACCTCTACTGAGATTGGTTTATTAACCCCTAGTTACCTCTCTCTACTGAGGATGGTTTATTAACCCCTAGTTCTCTACTGAGGATGGTTTATTAACCCCTAGTTACCCCCTCTCCTGAGATTGGTTTATTAACCCCTAGTTACCTCTACTGAGGATGGTTTATTAACCCCTAGTTACCTCTACTGAGGATGGTTTATTAACCCCTAGTTACCTCTGAGATTGGTTTATTAACCCCCTCTACTGAGGATGGTTTATTAACCCCTAGTTACCTCTACTGAGGATGGTTTATTAACCCCTAGTTACCTCTCCTCTCTACTGAGGATGGTTTATTAACCCCTAGTTACCTCTCCTCTCTACTGAGGATGGTTTATTAACCCCTAGTTACCTCCTCTACTGAGGATGGTTTATTAACCCCTAGTTACCCTCTACTGAGGATGGTTTATTAACCCCTAGTTACCTCTACTGATGGATTAACCCCTAGTTTATTGGTTTATTAACCCCTAGTTACCTCTACTGAGGATGGTTTATTAACCCCTAGTTACCTCTCCTCTCTACTGAGGATGGTTTATTAACCCCTAGTTACCTCTCCTCTCTACTGAGAATGGTTAATTAACCCCTAGTTACCTCTACTGAGGATGGTTTATTAACCCCTAGTTACCTCTCCTCTCTACTGAGGATGGTTTATTAACCCCTAGTTACCTCTCCTGAGATTGGTTTATTAACCCCTAGTTACCTCTACTGAGGATGGTTTATTAACCCCTAGTTACCTCTCCTGAGATTGGTTTATTAACCCCTAGTTACCTCTACTGAGATTGGTTTATTAACCCTAGTTACCTCTACTGAGGATGGTTTATTAACCCCTAGTTACCTCTCCTGAGATTGGTTTATTAACCCCTAGTTACCTCTCCTGAGATTGGTTTATTAACCCCTAGTTACCTCTCCTGAGATTGGTTTATTAACCCCTAGTTACCTCTCCTGAGATTGGTTTATTAACCCCTAGTTACCTCTACTGAGGATGGTTTATTAACCCCTAGTTACCTCTCCTCTCTACTGAGGATGGTTTATTAACCCCTAGTTACCTCTACTGAGATTGGTTTATTAACCCCTAGTTACCTCTACTGAGGATGGTTTATTAACCCCTAGTTGGTTTATTCCCCCTCTACTGAGGATGGTTTATTAACCCCTAGTTACCTCTACTGAGGATGGTTTATTAACCCCTAGTTACCTCTACTGAGGATGGTTTATTAACCCCTAGTTACCTCTACTGAGGATGGTTTATTAACCCCTAGTTACCTCTACTGAGGATGGTTTATTAACCCCTAGTTCCTCTCTACTGAGGATGGTTTATTAACCCCTAGTTACCTCTCCTCTCTACTGAGGATGGTTTATTAACCCCTAGTTACCTCTCTACTGAGGATGGTTTATTAATTAACCTCCTGAGATTGGTTTATTAACCCCTAGTTACCTCTCCTGAGATTGGTTTATTAACCCCTAGTTACCTCTCCTGAGATTGGTTTATTAACCCCTAGTTACCTCTACTGAGGATGGTTTATTAACCCCTAGTTACCTCTCCTCTCTACTGAGGATGGTTTATTAACCCCTAGTTACCTCTACTGAGATTGGTTTATTAACCCCTAGTTACCTCTACTGAGGATGGTTTATTAACCCCTAGTTACCTCTCCTCTCTACTGAGGATGGTTTATTAACCCCTAGTTACCTCTACTGAGGATGGTTTATTTAACCTCTACTAGAGGATGGTTTATTAACCCCCTCTCCTCTCTACTGAGGATGGTTTATTAACCCCTAGTTACCTCTACTGATGGATTAACCCCTGGTTTATTAACCCCTAGTTACCTCTCCTCTCTACTGAGGATGGTTTATTAACCCCCTCTACTGAGATGGTTTATTAACCCCTAGTTACCTCTACTGAGGATGGTTTATTAACCCCTAGTTACCTCTCCTCTCTACTGAGGATGGTTTATTAACCCCTAGTTACCTCTCCTGAGATTGGTTTATTAACCCCTAGTTTCCTCTCTACTGAGATTGGTTTATTAACCCCTAGTTACCTCTACTGAGATTGGTTTATTAACCCCTAGTTACCTTCCTCTCTACTGAGATTGGTTTATTAACCCCTAGTTTCTACTGAGATGGTTTATTAACCCCTAGTTACCTCTCCTCTCTACTGAGGATGGTTTATTAACCCCTAGTTACCTCTCCTGAGATTGGTTTATTAACCCCTAGTTACCTCTCTGAGATGGTTTATTAACCCCTAGTTACCTCTACTGAGGATGGTTTATTAACCCCTAGTTACCTCTACTGAGATTGGTTTATTAACCCCTAGTTACCTCTACTGAGGATGGTTTATTAACCCCTAGTTACCTCTACTGAGGATGGTTTATTAACCCCTAGTTACCTCTCCCTCTACTGAGGATGGTTTATTAACCCCTAGTTACCTCTCCTCTCTACTGAGGATGGTTTATTAACCCCTAGTTACCTCTACTGAGGATGGTTTATTAACCCTAGTTACCTCTACTGAGGATGGTTTATTAACCCCTAGTTACCTCTACTGAGGATGGTTTATTAACCCCTAGTTACCTCTCCTCTCTACTGAGGATGGTTTATTAACCTCTAGTTACCTCTACTGAGGATGGTTTATTAACCCCTAGTTACCTCTACTGAGGATGGTTTATTAACCCCTAGTTACCTCTCCTCTCTACTGAGGATGGTTTATTAACCCCTAGTTACCTCTCCTCTCTACTGAGGATGGTTTATTAACCCCTAGTTACCTCTACTGGGGATGGTTTATTAACCCCTAGTTACCTCTACTGAGGATGGTTTATTAACCCCTAGTTACCTCTCCTATCTACTGAGGGTGCTTTATTAACCCCTAGTTACCTCTACTGAGGATGGTTTATTAACCCCTAGTTACCTCTCCTATCTACTGAGGGTGCTTTATTAACCCCTAGTTACCTCTACTGAGGATGGTTTATTAACCCCTAGTTACCTCTACTGAGGATTGGTTTATTAACCCCTAGTTACCTCTACTGAGGATGGTTTATTAACCCCTAGTTACCTCTAGTTACCTCTCCTGAGATTGGTTTATTTACCTCTACTGAGGATGGTTTATTAACCCCCTCTACTGAGATTGGTTTATTAACCCCTGAGGAGTTACCTAGTTACCTCTACTGAGATTGGTTTATTAACCCCTAGTTACTCTCTCTACTGAGGATGGTTTATTATTAGTTACCCTACTGAGGATGGTTTATTAACCCCTAGTTACCTCTACTGAGGATGGTTTATTAACCCCTAGTTACCTCTACTGAGGATGGTTTATTAACCCCTAGTTACCTCTACTGAGGATGGTTTATTAACCCCTAGTACTCTCTACTGAGGGTGGTTTATTAACCCCTAGTTACCTCTCCTGTCTACTGAGGATGGTTTATTAACCCCTAGTTACCTCTACTGAGGATGGTTTATTAACCCCTAGTTACCTCTCCTCTCTACTGAGGATGGTTTATTAACCCCTAGTTACCTCTACTGAGGATGGTTTATTAACCCCTAGTTACCTCTCCTCTCTACTGAGGATGGTTTATTAACCCCTAGTTACCTCTACTCTCTACTGAGGATGGTTTATTAACCCCTAGTTACCTCTACTGAGGATGGTTTATTAACCCCTAGTTACCTCTCCTCTCTACTGAGGATGGTTTATTAACCCCTAGTTACCTCTCCTTACCTCTACTGAGGATGGTTTATTAACCCCTAGTTACCTCTCTACTGAGGATGGTTTATTAACCCCTAGACTGAGGATGGTTTATTAACCCCTAGTTACTCCTCTCTACTGAGGATGGTTTATTAACCCCTAGTTACCTCTCTACTGAGATGGTTTATTAACCCCTAGTTACCTCTACTGAGGATGGTTTATTAACCCCTATTACCTCTCCTCTCTACTGAGGATGGTTTATTAACCCCTAGTTACCTCTTGAGGATTAACCCCTAGTTACCTCTACTGAGGATGGTTTATTAACCCCTAGTTACCTCTCCTCTCTACTGAGGATGGTTTATTAACCCCTAGTTACCTCCTGAGGATGGTTTATTAACCCCTAGTTACTCTCTACTGAGGATGGTTTATTAACCCCTAGTTACCTCTACTGAGATTGGTTTATTAACCCCTAGTTACCTCTACTGAGATGGTTTATTAACCCCTAGTTACCTCTACTGAGGATGGTTTATTAACCCCTAGTTACCTCTCCTGAGATTGGTTTATTAACCCCTAGTTACCTCTACTGAGGATGGTTTATTAACCCCTAGTTATTAACCCTCTCCTCTCTACTGAGGATGGTTTATTAACCCCTAGTTACCTCTACTGAGATTGGTTTATTAACCCCTAGTTAACTCTACTGAGGATGGTTTATTAACCCCTAGTTACCTCTCCTCTCTACTGAGGATGGTTTATTAACCCCTAGTTACCTCTACTGAGGATGGTTTATTAACCCCTAGTTACCTCTACTGAGGATGGTTTATTAACCCCTAGTTACCTCTCCTCTCTACTGAGGATGGTTTATTAACCCCTAGTTACCTCTACTGAGGATGGTTTATTAACCCCTAGTTACCTCTACTGAGGATGGTTTATTAACCCCTAGTTACCTCTACTGAGGATGGTTTATTAACCCCTAGTTACCTCTACTGAGGATGGTTTATTAACCCCTAGTTACCTCTCCTCTCTACTGAGGATGGTTTATTAACCCCTAGTTACCTCTACTGAGGATGGTTTATTAACCCCTAGTTACCTCTACTGAGGATGGTTTATTAACCCCTAGTTACCTCTCCTCTCTACTGAGGATGGTTTATTAACCCCTAGTTACCTCTACTGAGGATGGTTTATTAACCCCTAGTTACCTCTACTGAGGATGGTTTATTAACCCCTAGTTACCTCTACTGAGGATGGTTTATTAACCCCTAGTTACCTCTCCTATCTACTGAGGGTGCTTTATTAACCCCTAGTTACCTCTACTGAGGATGGTTTATTAACCCCTAGTTACCTCTACTGAGGATGGTTTATTAACCCCTAGTTACCTCTACTGAGGATGGTTTATTAACCCCTAGTTACCTCTCCTCTCTACTGAGGATGGTTTATTTAGTTACCTAGTTACCTCTACTGAGGATGGTTTATTAACCCCTAGTTACCTCTACTGAGATTGGTTTATTAACCCCTAGTTACCTCTACTGAGATTGGTTTATTAACCCCTAGTTACCTCTACTGAGGATGGTTTATTAACCCCTAGTTACCTCTCCTGAGGATGGTTTATTAACCCCTAGTTACCTCTCCTGAGATTGGTTTATTAACCCCTAGTTACCTCTACTGAGATGGTTTAATTAACCCCTGAGAGTTACCTCTCCTGAGATGGTTTATTAACCCCTAGTTACCTCTACTGAGGATGGTTTATTAACCCCTAGTTACCTCTCCTCTCTACTGAGGATGGTTTATTAACCCCTAGTTACCTCTACTGAGATGGTTTATTAACCCCTAGTTACCTCTACTGAGGATGGTTTATTAACCCCTAGTTACCTTCCTCTCTACTGAGGATGGTTTATTAACCCCTAGTTACCTCTACTGAGGATGGTTTATTAACCCCTAGTTACCTCTACTGAGATGGTTTATTAACCCCTAGTTACCTCTACTGAGGATGGTTTATTAACCCCTAGTTCTCTACTGAGGATGGTTTATTAACCCCTAGTTACTCTCTACTGAGGATGGTTTATTAACCCCTAGTTACTCTCTACTGAGGATGGTTTATTAACCCCTAGTTACCTCTCCTGAGATTGGTTTATTAACCCCTAGTTACCTCTACTGAGGATGGTTTATTAACCCCTAGTTACCTTCCTCTCTACTGAGGATGGTTTATTAACCCCTAGTTACTCTCCTCTCTACTGAGGATGGTTTATTAACCCCTAGTTACCTCTCCTCTCTACTGAGGATGGTTTATTAACCCCTAGTTACCTCTACTGAGGATGGTTTATTAACCCCTAGTTACCTCTCCTCTCTACTGAGGATGGTTTATTAACCCCTAGTTACCTCTCCTGAGATTGGTTTATTAACCCCTAGTTACCTCTATTGAGGATGGTTTATTAACCCCTAGTTACCTCTCCTCTCTACTGAGAATGGTTTATTAACCCCTAGTTACCTCTACTGAGGATGGTTTATTAACCCCTAGTTACCTCTACTGAGGATGGTTTATTAACCCCTAGTTACCTCTACTGAGGATGGTTTATTAACCCCTAGTTCTCTACTGAGGATGGTTTATTAACCCCTAGTTACCCTCCTCTACTGAGGATGGTTTATTAACCCCTAGTTACTGAGATTGGTTTATTAACCCCTAGTTACCTCTCCTGAGATTGGTTTATTAACCCCTAGTTACCTCCTGAGGATGGTTTATTAACCCCTAGTTACCTCTCCTCTCTACTGAGGATGGTTTATTAACCCCTAGTTACCTCTACTGAGGATGGTTTATTAACCCCTAGTTACCTCTACTGAGGATGGTTTATTAACCCCTAGTTACCTCTACTGAGGATGGTTTATTAACCCCTAGTTACCTCTACTGAGGATGGTTTATTAACCCCTAGTTACCTCTCCTCTCTACTGAGGATGGTTTATTAACCCCTAGTTACCTCTCCTCTCTACTGAGGATGGTTTATTAACCCCTAGTTACCTCTACTGAGGATGGTTTATTAACCCCTAGTTACCTCTACTGAGGATGGTTTATTTTCTACTGAGGATGGTTTATTAACCCCTAGTTACCTCTACTGAGGATGGTTTATTAACCCCTAGTTACCCCCTCTCCTCTCTACTGAGGATGGTTTATTAACCCCTAGTTACTCTCTACTGAGATGGTTTATTAACCCCTAGTTCTCTACTGAGGATGGTTTATTTAGTTACCCCTAGTTACCTCTCCTCTCTACTGAGGATGGTTTATTAACCCCTAGTTACCTCCTGAGGATGGTTTATTAACCCCTAGTTACCTCTCTACTGAGGATGGTTTATTAACCCCTAGTTACCTCTACTGAGGAGATTGGTTTATTAACCCCTAGTTACCTCTACTGAGGATGGTTTATTAACCCCTAGTTACCTCTCCTGAGATTGGTTTATTAACCCCTAGTTACCTCTACTGAGGATGGTTTATTAACCCCTAGTTCCCTCTACTGAGGATGGTTTATTAACCCCTAGTTACCTCCTAGTTACCCCTGAGAGTTACCTCTACTGAGGATGGTTTATTAACCCCTAGTTACCTCTCCTAGTTCTCTACTGAGGATGGTTTATTAACCCCTAGTTACCTCTCCTCTCTACTGAGGATGGTTAATTAACCCCTAGTTACCTCTACTGAGGATGGTTTATTAACCCCTAGTTACCTCTACTGAGCATGGTTTATTAACCCCTAGTTACCTCTACTGAGGATGGTTTATTAACCCCTAGTTACCTCTACTGAGGATGGTTTATTAACCCCTAGTTACCTCTACTGAGGATGGTTTATTAACCCCTAGTTACCTCAACTGAGGATGGTTAATTAACCCCTAGTTACCTCTCCTGACTACTGAGGATGGTTTATTAACCCCTAGTTACCTCTACTGAGGATGGTTTATTAACCCCTAGTTACCTCTCCTCTCTACTGAGGATGGTTTATTAACCCCTAGTTACCTCTCCTCTCTACTGAGGATGGTTTATTAACCCCTAGTTACCTCTACTGAGGATGGTTTATTAACCCCTAGTTACCTCTACTGAGGATGGTTTATTAACCCCTAGTTACCTCTACTGAGGATGGTTTATTAACCCCTAGTTACCTCTCCTCTCTACTGAGGATGGTTTATTAACCCCTAGTTACCTCTACTGAGATTGGTTTATTAACCCCTAGTTACCTCTACTGAGATTGGTTTATTAACCCCTAGTTCCTCTCTACTGAGGATGGTTTATTAACCCCTCTCTACTGAGGATGGTTTATTAACCCCTAGTTACCTCTCCTCTCTACTGAGGATGGTTTATTAACCCCTAGTTACTCTACTGAGGATGGTTTATTAACCCCTAGTTACCTCTACTGAGGATGGTTTATTAACCCCTAGTTACCTCTACTGAGGATGGTTTATTAACCCCTCTCTCTACTGAGGATGGTTTATTAACCCCTAGTTACCTCTCCTCTCTACTGAGGATGGTTAATTAACCCCTAGTTACCTCTCCTCTCTACTGAGGGTGGTTTATTAACCCCTAGTTACCTCTACTGAGGATGGTTTATTAACCCCTAGTTACCTCTACTGAGGATGGTTTATTAACCCCTAGTTACCTCTCCTGAGATTGGTTTATTAACCCCTAGTTACCTCTCCTGAGATTGGTTTATTAACCCCTAGTTACCTCTCCTGAGATTGGTTTATTAACCCCTAGTTACCTCTCCTGAGATTGGTTTATTAACCCCTAGTTACCTCTACTGAGGATGGTTTATTAACCCTAGTTACCTCTCCTCTACTGAGGATGGTTTATTAACCCCTAGTTACCTCTCTACTGAGGATGGTTTATTAACCCCTAGTTACCTCTACTGAGGATGGTTTATTAACCCCTAGTTACCTCTACTGATGGTTTATTAACCCTAGACTGAGGATGGTTTATTAACCCCTAGTTACCTCTACTGAGGATGGTTTATTAACCCCTAGTTACCTCTCCTCTACTGAGGATGGTTTATTAACCCCTAGTTCTCTACTGAGGATGGGATGGATGGTTTATTAACCCCTAGTTACCTCTCCTCTCTACTGAGGATGGTTTATTAACCCCTAGTTACCTCTACTGAGGATGGTTTATTAACCCCTAGTTACCTCTACTGAGGATGGTTTATTAACCCCTAGTTACCTCTCCTCTCTACTGAGGATGGTTTATTAACCCCTAGTTACTCCTCTCTACTGAGGATGGTTTATTAACCCCTAGTTACCTCTACTGAGGATGGTTTATTAACCCCTAGTTACCCCTAGTTCTCCTCTCTACTGAGGATGGTTTATTAACCCCTAGTTACCTCTACTGAGGATGGTTTATTAACCCCTAGTTACCTCTCCTGAGATTGGTTTATTAACCCCTAGTTACCTCTACTGAGGATGGTTTATTAACCCCTAGTTACCTCTACTGTCTACTGAGGATGGTTTATTAACCCCTAGTTACCTCTACTGAGGATGGTTTATTAACCCCTAGTCCTCTCTACTGAGGGTGGTTTATTAACCCCTAGTTACCTCTCCTCTCTACTGAGGATGGTTTATTAACCCCTAGTTACCTCTACTGAGGATGGTTTATTAACCCCTAGTTACCTCTACTGAGGGTGGTTTATTAACCCCTAGTTACCTCTCCTCTCTACTGAGGATGGTTTATTAACCCCTAGTTACCTCTACTGAGGATGGTTAATTAACCCCTAGTTACCTCTACTGAGGATGGTTTATTAACCCCTAGTTACCTCTCCTCTCTACTGAGGATGGTTTATTAACCCCTAGTTACCTCTCCTGACTGGATGGTTTATTAACCCCTAGTTACCTCTACTGAGGATGGTTTATTAACCCCTAGTTACCTCTCCTGAGATTGGTTTATTAACCCCTAGTTACCTCTACTGAGGATGGTTTATTAACCCCTAGTTACCTCTCCTCTCTACTGAGGATGGTTTATTAACCCCTAGTTACCTCTACTGAGGATGGTTTATTAACCCCTAGTTACCTCTACTGAGGATGGTTTATTAACCCCTAGTTACCTCTACTGAGGATGGTTTATTAACCCCTAGTTACCTCTCCTCTCTACTGAGGATGGTTTATTAACCCCTAGTTACCTCTACTGAGGATGGTTTATTAACCCCTAGTTACCTCTACTGAGGATGGTTTATTAACCCCTAGTTACCTCTACTGAGGATGGTTTATTAACCCCTAGTTACCTCTCCTCTCTACTGAGGATGGTTTATTAACCCCTAGTTACCTCTACTGAGGATGGTTTATTAACCCCTAGTTACCTCTACTGAGGATGGTTTATTAACCCCTAGTTACCTCTCCTCTCTACTGAGGATGGTTTATTAACCCCTAGTTACCTCTCCTCTCTACTGAGGATGGTTTATTAACCCCTAGTTACCTCTCCTCTCTACTGAGGATGGTTTATTAACCCCTAGTTACCTCTACTGAGGATGGTTTATTAACCCCTAGTTACCTCTACTGAGGATGGTTTATTAACCCCTAGTTACCTCTACTGAGGATGGTTTATTAACCCCTAGTTACCTCTACTGAGGATGGTTTATTAACCACTAGTTACCTCTCCTGAGATTGGTTTATTAACCCCTAGTTACCTCTCCTGAGGATGGTTTATTAACCCCTAGTTACCTCTCCTGAGATTGGTTTATTAACCCCTAGTTACCTCTACTGAGGATGGTTTATTAACCCCTAGTTACCTCTCCTCTCTCTACTGAGGATGGTTTATTAACCCCTAGTTACCTCTACTGAGGATTGGTTTATTAACCCCTAGTTACCTCTACTGAGGATGGTTTATTAACCCCTAGTTACCTCTCCTCTCTACTGAGGATGGTTTATTAACCCCTAGTTACTCTCTACTGAGGATGGTTTATTAACCCCTAGTTACCTCTACTGAGGATGGTTTATTAACCCCTAGTTAACCCTAGTTCCTCTCTACTGAGGATGGTTTATTAACCCCTAGTTACCTCTACTGAGGATGGTTTATTAACCCCCCTCTACTGAGGATGGTTTATTAACCCCTAGTTACCTCTACTGGAGACTGAGGATGGTTTATTAACCCCTAGTTACCTCTACTGAGGATGGTTTATTAACCCCTAGTTACCTCTACTGAGGATGGTTTATTAACCCCTAGTTACCTCTACTGAGGATGGTTTATTAACCCCTAGTTACCTCTCCTCTCTACTGAGGATGGTTTATTAACCCCTAGTTACCTCTCCTCTCTACTGAGGATGGTTTATTAACCCCTAGTTACCTCTCCTCTCTACTGAGGATGGTTTATTAACCCCTAGTTACCTCTACTGAGGATGGTTTATTAACCCTAGTTACCTCTACTGGAGATTGGTTTATTAACCCCTAGTTACCTCTCCTGAGATGGTTTATTAACCCCTAGTTACCTCTCCTGAGATGGTTTATTAACCCCTAGTTACCTCTCCTGGATTGGTTTATTAACCCCTAGTTACCTCTCCTGAGATTGGTTTATTAACCCCTAGTTTACCTCTACTGAGGATGGTTTATTAACCCTAGTTACCTCTACTGAGGATGGTTTATTAACCCCTAGTTACCTCTCTCTACTGAGGATGGTTTTCTACTGAGGATGGTTAATTAACCCCTAGTTACCTCTCCTGACTACTGAGGATGGTTTATTAACCCCTAGTTACCTCAACTGAGGATGGTTAATTAACCCCTAGTTACCTCTCCTGACTACTGAGGATGGTTTATTAACCCCTAGTTACCTCTCCTCTCTACTGAGGATGGTTTATTAACCCCTAGTTACCTCTACTGAGGATGGTTTATTAACCCCTAGTTACCTCTACTGTCTACTGAGGATGGTTTATTAACCCCTAGTTACCTCTACTGAGGATGGTTTATTAACCCCTAGTTACCTCTACTGAGGATGGTTTATTAACCCCTAGTTACCTCTCCTCTCTACTGAGGATGGTTTATTAACCCCTAGTTACCTCTACTGAGGATGGTTTATTAACCCCTAGTTACCTCTCCTGTCTACTGAGGATGGTTTATTAACCCCTAGTTACCTCTACTGAGGATGGTTTATTAACCCCTAGTTACCTCTACTGAGGATGGTTTATTAACCCCTAGTTACCTCTCCTCTCTACTGAGGATGGTTTATTAACCCTCTACTGAGGTTGGTTTATTAACCCCTAGTTACCTCTCCTCTCTACTGAGGATGGTTTATTAACCCCTAGTTACCTCTACTGAGGATGGTTTATTAACCCCTAGTTACCTCTCCTCTCTACTGAGGATGGTTTATTAACCCCTAGTTACCTCTCCTCTCTACTGAGGATGGTTTATTAACCCCTAGTTACCTCTCCTCTCTACTGAGGATGGTTTATTAACCCCTAGTTACCTCTACTGAGGATGGTTTATTAACCCCTAGTTACCTCTCCTCTCTCCTGAGATTGGTTTATTAACCCCTAGTTACCTCTCCTGAGATTGGTTTATTAACCCCTAGTTACCTCTACTGAGGATGGTTTATTAACCCCTAGTTACCTCTCCTCTCTACTGAGGATGGTTTATTAACCCCTAGTTACCTCTACTGAGGATGGTTTATTAACCCCTAGTTACCTCTCCTCTCTACTGAGGATGGTTTATTAACCCCTAGTTACCTCTCCTGAGATTGGTTTATTAACCCCTAGTTACCTCTACTGAGGATGGTTTATTAACCCCTAGTTACCTCTCCTGAGATTGGTTTATTAACCCCTAGTTACCTCTATTGAGGATGGTTTATTAACCCCTAGTTACCTCTCCTCTCTACTGAGGATGGTTTATTAACCCCTAGTTACCTCTACTGAGATTGGTTTATTAACCCCTAGTTACCTCTACTGAGGATGGTTTATTAACCCCTAGTTACCTCTCCTCTCTACTGAGGATGGTTAATTAACCCCTAGTTACCTCTCCTCTCTACTGAGGGTGGTTTATTAACCCCTAGTTACCTCTACTGAGGATGGTTTATTAACCCCTAGTTACCTCTACTGAGGATGGTTAATTAACCCCTAGTTACCTCTCCTCTCTATAGTTTATAGCACCTAGTTCCCTCTCCTCCCTACTGAGTGCAGTACAATGGGTGTAATGCCATTCTCTGTCTTACATCTTGCCCTTAATCAAGTTTGTACTTTTAATTCCTACAAGACTTCCTGTGAAAAAAAACTCAGCATAATTTAGTGACACAGAGCTTTCCATGACAGTCCAAGTCCTCCTACACAAAGGCAGTTCAGGAAATTATATTTTTCTCCCTAATTGATAACCTAATTGGAGCATTCTCAGGGTGACTGAATGTGTTGTGCACAATATGGGGACTTGTACACTCTCAGCTATTAACCCTAATATCACCCCTTTAATGCCTCTAACTGTCGCCAACCTTCTCCATGACAACCTGCCTTCCATCCCTGTTAAGGGCCTTGTCCATCTACATAAAGAAAAAAAAAGTTATTTTAAAACGAAAAGCTATGAAAAGAAATCCATCTGTCCACTGACTTAAACCCTTTTCCTTTTCCAAAGAATATATTAAGGTTTTGTTTTTTCCCCCCTCTAAAAGAGTCTTCTGAGAGCATTACACTCACCCTTAAGTTTAACTGACCGCGACCCAATAGTCCCAAACACCCATAAAAATGCCAGTGATATTGATTACAGTGAAAACCTATCTTCCCATCGTTAATTTCACCCCGGTTAAATGTTATCCTATACACTAACGGTACAACTGACTCTAAGGTTACCCTGAAATGAGATCCCTGGGAAGGCTTCTCTTTAGTGGCCTGACAGAGAGGCCTAAGATGGTTTGAGTGCGTCCCCAATGGCACCGTTTTCCTATATAATGCAGTATAGTGCACTACAATTCGGAAGAGTTTTTTTTGGGGGGGGGATACAAACTTTGTCTAGACATGGTTCTACTCCAAACAGCTACGCTATGGGGAACTAGTATAATATAGTGACAGTAGTCACAACTGCATGGTCTGGTCCAAGTTCATCACACTGAAGTCTGGTCCAAGTTCATCACACTGAAGTCTGGTCCAAGTTCATCACACTGAAGTCTGGTCCAAGTTCATCACACTGAGGCCTGGTCCAAGTTCATCACACTGAAGCCTGGTCCAAGTTCATCACACTGAAGTCTGGTCCAAGTTCATCACACTGAGGCCTGGTCCAAGTTCATCACACTGAAGCCTGGTCCAAGTTCATCACACTGAAACCTGGTCCAAGAAGAAGTTCACAAAGTTCAGGGACTGGCACTGAATCGGTACGTGTGTGTGTGTGTGTCTGTTGGTGTGGTAATTAACGGTCTTGCCTAGCAGCACACTGGCATGGGTCAGCATTTCATTGGCCCCTCTCTTGAAAAGCAAAGAGAACACTGGCCGAGGGGATGATCTGGCCCGCGTTGCCGAGGGGGGAGGATCTGGCCCGCGTTGCCGAGGGGGATGATTTGGCCCGCATTGCCGAGGGGGATATATTTACAGTCACATTACATCAATCAGCGCACCGTGCCCGTATATATACTGTATTTATACTGAATCATATTCTCGTTGTGGGTGTGAGCCCAAAGAAACTTTCCTTACAGAACCGTCCTATAAATAATACCACAGGGATATGTTCCGGGCCCGCACCAGACCAGACCACACCAGACTACACCAGACCACAACAGACCAGACCACACCACACCACACCAGAAAAGACCACACCAGACCACACCACACCAGACCACATCACAACAGACCACACCAGACCAAACCACACCAGACCAGACCAGAGCAGACCACACCAGACCAGACCACACCAGACCACACCAGACTACACCACAACAGACCAGACCACACCAGACCAGACCACACCACAACAGACCAGACCACACCAGACCACACCAGACTAGACCACACCAGACCAAACCACACCAGACCACAACAGACCAGACCAGACCACACCAGACCCACCACACCAGACCACAAAAGACCACACCAGACCCACAAAGACCAGACCACACCAGACCACACCAGACCACACCATACCACACCACACCAGAACAGACCACAGCAGACCACACCAAACCCCACCAGACCGCACCAGACCCACCAGACCAGACCAGACCACACCAGGCCACACCAGACCACATCACAACAGGCCAGACCACACCAGACTACACCACACCAGACCACACCAGACCAGATCAGACCACACCAGACCACACTAGACCACACCACACCAGACCACAACAGACCAAACCCCACCAGACCACACCAGACCAGACCACACCACAACAGACCAGACCACACCACAACAGACCACACCACACCAGACCACAACAGACCACACTACAACAGACCAGACCACAACAGACCCACCAGACCACACCACAACAGACCAGACCACACCACACCACAACAGACCAGACCACACCAGACCACACCACACCAGACCAGACCACAACAGACCAGACCACAACAGACCAGACCAGACCACACCACACCACAACAGACCAGACCACACCACACCAGACCACACCAGACCAGACCACACTATACTATACTACACTATAACTATACCCAATTAAGATACATCATACAAATCAGCATTGGTATAGACTGGATACTAATTATTAATTAATTATTATGCCCAGAAATGAAGGAACATTGAAAAGCTGCTGCTTAAATACATGAATAACTTCATTATACAGGAGCAAGTTACTGAGCATATTTCCTACCTGTCGTCCAGTGTGTGTGTGTCTCCTACCTGTCGTCCAGTGTGTGTGTGACTCCTACCTGTCGTCCAGTGTGTGTGTGACTCCTACCTGTTGTCCAGTGTGTGTGTGTGTGTGACCACCCACTGTGTGTGTGACCTGTCGTCCAGTGTGTGTGTGTCTCCTACCTGTTGTCCAGTGTGTGTGTGACTCCTACCCCAAAACACACTGCGATATATACTGAACAAAAATATAAACGCAACATGCAATAATTTCAAAGATTTTCCTTATTCACTGCTCATGTATAAGAAATCAGTCCATTTCAAATGTATTAGGTCCTAATCCATGGAATTCACATAACTGTGCAGGTGTGCAGCCATTTGTCCCACCCACTGGGGAGCCAGACCCACCCACTGGGGAGCCAGACCCAGCCCCTGGGGAGCGAGACCCAGCCACTGGGGAGCCAGACCCACCCACTGGGGAGCCAGGCCCACCCACTAGGGAGCCAGACTCACCCACTAGGGAGCCAGACCCACCCACTGGGGAGCCAGGCCCACCCACTGGGGGAGCCAGACCCACCCACTGGGGAGCCAGACCCACCCACTGGGGAGCCAGACCCACCCACTAGGGAGCCAGGCCCACCCACTGGGGAGCCAGACCCAGCCCCTGGGGAGCCAGACCCACCCACCCAGCCACTGGGGAGCCAGACCCACCCACTGGGGAGCCAGGCCCACCCACTAGGGAGCCAGACTCACCCACTAGGGGGGAGCCAGACCCACCCACTGGGGAGCCAGACCCACCCACTGGGGAGCCAGGCCCACCCACTGGGGAGCCAGACCCACCCACTGGGAGCCAGCCCACCCACTTGGGGGAGCCAGGCCCACCCACTGGGGAGCCAGGCCCACCCACTGGGGAGCCAGACCCAGGGAGCCCACTGGGGAGCCAGACCCAGCCACTGGGGAGCCAGACCCACCCACTACTGGGGAGCCAGACCCACCCACTGGGGAGCCAGGGGAGCCAGACCCACCCACTGGGGAGCCAGACCCACCCACTGGGGGGAGCCAGCCAGACCCACCCACTAGGGAGCCAGACCCACCCACTGGGGAGCCAGACCCACCCACTGGGGAGCCAGACCCACCCACACTGGGGAGCCAGACCCACCCACTGGGGAGCCAGACCCACCCACTGGGGAGCCAGACCCACCCACTGGGGAGCCAGACCCACCCACTGGGGAGCCAGGCCCACCCACTGGGGAGCCAGACCCACCCACTGGGGAGCCAGACCCACCCAGGGAGCCAGACCCACCCACTGGGGGGAGCCAGGCCCACCCACTGGGGAGCCAGGCCCACCCACTGGGGAGCCAGACCCAGCCCACTGGGGAGCCAGACCCAGCCCACCCACTGGGGAGCCAGACCCACCCACTGGGGAGCCAGGCCCACCCACTAGGGGAGCCAGACCCACCCACTGGGGAGCCAGACCCACCCACTGGGGAGCCAGGCCCACCCACTGGGGAGCCAGACCCAGCCACTGGGGGAGCCAGGCCCACCCACTGGGGAGCCAGACCCAGCCACTGGGGAGCCAGACCCACCACTGGGGAGCCAGGCCCAGGCCCACCCACTGGGGAGGGGAGCCAGGCCAGGCCCACCCACTGGGGGGGAGCCACCCACTGGGGAGCCCACCCACTGGGGAGCCAGACCCACCCACTGGGGAGCCAGACCCACCCACTGGGGAGCCAGACCCAGCCACTGGGGAGCCAGACCCACCCACTGGGGAGCCAGACCCACCCACTGGGGAGCCAGACCCAGACCCCCCACTGGGGAGCCAGACCCGCCCACTGGGGAGCCAGACCCCTGGGGAGCCAGACCCACCCACTAGGGAGCCAGCCCACTGGGGAGCCAGGGGGAGCCAGACCCACCCACTGGGGAGCCAGACCCGCCCACTGGGGGAGCCAGACCCAGCCCACTGGGGAGCCAGACCCACCCCCACTGGGGAGCCAGAGCCCCCACCCACTGGGGAGCCAGACCCACCCACTGGGGAGCCAGACCCAGGCCCCCACTAGGGGAGCCAGGGGAGCCAGACCCACCCACTGGGGAGCCAGGCCCACCCACTGGGGAGCCAGACCCAGCCACTGGGGAGCCAGACACAGCCACTGGGGAGCCAGACCCACCCACTGGGGAGCCAGGCCCACCCACTAGGGAGCCAGGCCCACCCACTGGGGAGCCAGACCCAGCCACTGGGGAGCCAGACCCACCCCCTGGGGAGCCAGACCCAGCCCCTGGGGAGCCAGACCCAGCCACTGGGGAGCCAGACCCACCACTGGGGAGCCAGACCCACCCACTGGGGAGCCAGACCCGCCCACTGGGGAGCCAGACCCGCCCACTGGGGAGCCAGACCCAGCCACTGGGGAGCCAGAGCCCCACCCACTGGGGAGCCAGACCCGCCCACTGGGGAGCCAGACCCAGCCACTGGGGAGCCAGACCCACCCACTGGGGAGCCAGACCCGCACACTGGGGAGCCAGACCCAGCCACTGGGGAGCCAGGCCTACACACTGGGGTTTAGGGTAAGGGTTAGGGTAAGGGTAAGGGTTAAGGGTTAGGGTTAGGGTAAGGGTAAGGGTTAGGGTAAGGGTAAGGGTAGGGTAAGGGTAAGGGTTAGGTAAGGGTAAGGGTTAGGGTAAGGGTAAGGGTTAGGGACCCACCCACTGGGGAGCCAGACCCGCCCACTGGGGAGCCAGACCCGGGTAAGGGTAAGGGTAAGGGTTAGGGTAAGGGTAAGGGTAAGGGTTAGGGTTAGGGTAAGGGTAAGGGTTAGGGTTAGGGTAAGGGTTTAGGGTAGGGTAAGGGTAAGGGTTAGGGTTAGGGGGTAAGGGTAAGGGTTAGGGTAAGGGTTAGGGTAAGGGTAAGGGTTAGGGGTTAGGGTAAGGGTAAGGGTAAGGGTAAGGGTTAGGGTAAGGGTAAGGGTAAGGGGTAGGGTTAGAGTAAGGTTTAGGGTAAGGGGTAAGGGTAAGGGTTAGGGTAAGGGTAAGGGTAAGGGTTAGGGTTAGGGTAAGGTTTAGGGTAAGGGTAAGGGTTAGAGTAAGGGTAAGGGTAAGGGTAAGGGTTAGGGTTAGGGTAAGGGTTAGGGTAAAGGTAAGGGTTAGGCTTAGGGTATGGGATATGGTTCGGGTAAGGTTTAGGGTAATGGTTAGGGTAAGTGTTAGGGCAATGGTAACGAAGACGCGGGGAGTCTGGAAGCAGGTGCAGTTGGTGAGTTTAATAAGACCAAACATAGAGTGGATATAGAAACAAGAGTAGCACCTGAAGTCCAGGTGTGTGTAATGATGGGGACCAGGTGTGTGTAATGATGGTGACCAGGTGTTTGTAATGATGGGATCCAGGTGTGTGTAATGACGAGGTCCAGGTGTATAATGATGAGGTCCAGGTGTGGAATGATGAGGTCCAGGTGTGTGTAATGATGAGGACCAAGTGTGTGTAATGATGAGGAACAGGTGTGTGTAATGATGGGGACCAGGTGTCTGTAATGATGAGGTTCAGGTGTGTGTAATGATGAGGAGCAGGTGTGTAAAGATGAGGAGCCCTTGTTGTGTAATTATGGGGTCCATGTGTGTGTAATGATGGGGTTCAGGTGTGTGTAATGCCAGGTGTGTGTAATGATGGGGTCCAGGTGTGTGTAATGATGGGGTCCAGGTGTGTGTAATGCCAGGTGTGTGTAATGATGGGGTCCAGGTGTGTGTAATGATGAGGTCCAGGTGTGTGTAATGATGGGGAGCAGGTGTGTGTAATGATGGGGACCAGGTGTGTGTAATGATGGGGTCCAGGTGTGTGTAGTGATGGGGACCAGGTGTGTGTAATTATGGGGACCAGGAGTGTGTAATGATGGGGACCAGGTGTGTGTAATGATGGGGTCCATGTGTGTATAATGATGTGGTCCAGGTGTGTAATTATGGGGTCCAGGTGTGTATAATGATGGGGTCCAGGTGTGTGTAATGATGGGGTCCAGGTGTGTGTAGTGATGGGGACCAGGTGTGTGTAATTATGGGGACCAGGAGTGTGTAATGATGGGGAGCAGGTGTGTGTAATGATGGGGACCAGGTGTGTGTAATGATGGGGACCAGGTGTGTGTAATGATGGGGTCCAGGTGTGTGTAATGCCAGGTGTGTGCAATGATGAGGTCCAGGTGTGTGTAATGATGGGGTCCAGGTGTGTGTAATGCCAGGTGTCTGTAATGATGGGGACCAGGTGTGTGTAATGCCAGGTGTGTGTAATGATGGGGACCAGGTGTGTGTAAGGATGGGGACCAGGTGTGTGTAATGTTGGGTTCGCATCATCTGTGTGAGCATTGCGAAATAAATGTACACATAAAGTCAACAAACTATAGTTCTGGCATTTCGGGAAAGACATCTACTTTGTGCATGACACAAGTCATTTTTCCACCAATTGTTTACAGACAGATTATTTCACTTATGATTCACTGTATCACAAGTCCAGTGGGTCAGAAGTTTACATACACTAAGTTGACTGTGCCATTAAACAGCTTGGAAAATTCCAGAAAATGATGTCATGGCTTTAGAAGCTTCTGATAGGCTAATTGACATAATTTGAGTCAATTGGAGGTGGACCTGTGGATGTATTTCAAGGCCTACCTTCAAACGCAGTGCCTCTTTGCTTGACATCATGGGGAAATCAAAAGAAATCAGCCAAGATCTCAGAAAAAAAGATTGTAAACCAACACAAGTCTGGTTCATCCTTGGGAGCAATTTCCAAACACCTAAAGGAACCACGTTCATCTGTACAAACAATAGTACGCAAGTATAAACACCATGGGACCACGCAGCTGTCATACCGATCAGGAAGGAGACGTGTTCTGTCTCCTAGAGATTAATTTACTTTGGTGTGAAAAGTGCAAAAAAATCCTAGAACAACAGCAAAGGACATTGTGAAGATGCTGGAGGAAACAGGTACAAACGTATCAATATCCACAGTAAAAGGAGTCCTATATTGACATAACCTGTAATGCTGCTCAGCAAGGAAGAAGCCACTGCTCAAAAACCGCCATAAAAAAGCCAGACTACGGTTTGGAACTGCACATGGGGACAAAGATCATACCTTTTGGAGAAATGCCCTCTGGTCTGATGAAACAAAAAATAGAACTGTTTGGCCATAAAGACCATTGTTATGTTTGAAGGAAAAAGGGGGAGGCTTGCAAGCCGAAGAACCCCATCCCAACCGTGAAGCACGGGGGTGGCAGCATCATGTTGTGGGTGTGCTTTGCTTCAGGAGGGACTGGTGCACTTCACAAAATAGATGGCATCATGAGGTAGGACAATTATGTGGATATATTGAAGCAACATCTCAAGACACCAAGTTAAAGCTTGGTCGCAAATGAGTCTTCCAAATGGATAATGACCCCAAGCATACTTACAAAGTTGTGGCAAAATGGCTTAAGGACAACAAAGTCAAGGTATTGGAGTGGCCATCACAAAGCCCTGACCTCAATCCTATTGAAAACTTGTGGTCAGAACTGAAAAATCTTGTGCGAGCGAGGAGGCCTACAAACCTGACCCAGTTACGCCAGCTCTGTCAGGAGGAATGGGCCAAAATTCACCTAACTTATTGTGGGAAGCTTGTTGAAGCTACCTGAAACATTTGACCCAAGTTAAACAATTTAAAGGCAATGCTACCAAATAATGATTGAGTGTATGTAAACTTCTGTCCCACTGGGAATGTGATGAAAGAAATGAAATAAAAACTTAAATAAATCATCCTATTAATCATTACTATTAATAATTACTATATTATTATTACTATTATTCTGACATTTCACATTCTTACACAGGGGATAATGGGAAAGATGAACATTCAAAATAATGTGGTGATCCTAACTGACCTAAAACAGGGCATTTTTACTAGGATTAAATGTCAGGAATTGTGAAAAACTGAGTTTAAATGTATTTGGCTAAGATGTATGTAAACTTCAGACTTAAATTGTACATCCCTAACGATGAGGTGCAGGTGTGCCTAATGATGAAGTCCAGCGATTTTACTTTAACTGTTGAAAAGCGATATACCAAGTATAAATATAGTAAAGTACATACACTAAAGGGTAAAAAAAATGTTTTGGGGAAAAATGTTTCAGTTTTTTTGACACAACTGCAAAGTTCAAGGAGTTGGTCTGATTAAAGTATGTGATGTCATCAGCCTCTCTTCTTGCCTGAGGAACAACAGAGGCACAAAAGAGGAACAAAAGAGGCACAACAGAGGAACAACAGAGGAACAATAGATAACAACAGAGGAACAACAGAGGCACAAAGAGGTACAACAGAGGAACAACAGAGGAACAACAGAGGAACAATAAAGGAACAACAGAGGAACAATAGATAACAACAGAGGAACAACAGCAAACAGTAGGGGAACAACAGATGAACAATAAAGGAACAACAGAGGAACAACAGAGGAACAACAGATGAACAATAAAGGAACAATAGAGGAACAACAGAGGAACAGAGGAACAATGGAGAAACAACAGACGAACAACAGATAACAACAGAGGAACAATAGAGGAACAACAGAGGAACAACAGATAACAACAGAGGAACAATAAAGGAACAACAGAGGAACAACAGAGGAACAACAGAGGAACAATAAAGGAACAACAGAGGAACAACAGAGGAACAATAGATAACAACAGAGGAACAACAGAGGAACAACAGAGGAACAACAGAGGAACAACAGAGGAACAACAGAGAACAACAGAGGAACAACAGAGGAAAAACAGAGGAACAACAGAGGAACAACAGAGGAACAACAGATAACAACAGAGGAACAACAGAGGAACAATAGATAACAACAGAGGAACAACAGAGGAACAACAGAGGAACAACAGAGGAACAACAGCAAACAGTAGGGGAACAACAGAGGAACAATAGATAACAACAGAGGAACAACAGAGGAACAACAGAGGAACAATAGAGGAACAACAGAGGAACAACAGAGGAACAACAGAGGGACAATAGATAACAACAGAGGAACAACAGAGGCACAACAGCAAACAGTAGGGGAACAACAGAGGAACAACAGAGGAACAATAGATAACAACAGAGGAACAACAGAGGAAACAACAGAGGAACAACAGATAACAACAGAGGAACAACAGAGGAACAACAGAGGAACAACAGATAACAACAGAGGAACAACAGAGGAACAATAGATAACAACAGAGGAACAACAGATAACAACAGAGGAACAACAGAGGAACAACAGAGGAACAATAGATACAACAGAGGAACAACAGAGGAACAATAGATACAACAGAGGCAACAGAGGAACAACAGAGGAACAACAGAGGAACAACAGAGGAACAACAGATAACAACAGAGGAACAACAGAGGCACAACAGAGGAACAACAGAGGAACAACAGAGGAACAACAGCAAACAGTAGGGGAACAGTAGGAGTCTGGAGCGCCACTTTAATTTAGTTTGTTTCTTCAGTCTGTATGTGTGCATAGTGAACTATCCTGGAGTATCGGGCCCCGATGTGGGTTCAACCCATTGACTTCTCTCCTTTTATCCCTGACCTCCCAGCGAACTTGGTCCCGGTCCAAAGAGACGCAGCAGAGCGAAGAACCAGCATGGGACAATGAGTTCTCACATGGAATCTATGTGAACTTCTCAACATCAGGAAGAGAAGGGGCCTTTGGCTCGCTGCTGGCTTAATGCAGCTGGGCCATTCCATCCCTGTCTGATATCTCACAGTTCACTGCATGCACCTGGGACTGGAGACACTTACACTGTGCATCCAAAATGGCACCCTATTCACTATGCAGTGCACTATTTTCAACCAGGGCCTGCATAGGGCTCAGGTCCAAAGTAGTGCACAATCTAGAGCAGGGATAGGCAACTTTGATGGGGGTGGGGGCCATAAAAAAAACAGAAATTATCATAAGGGCCCAGAGTGGCTCTGGGTATCTGTTTTGAATTGGATGCATCTCATTCCACCGATGTCGCACTTCCACATCTGAGGTGAAAGGTGACAGAGCTAGAGTGGTGTTTGTCAGACCACGAGACATCCTGAAAAACAGTCTTCCCACAAAATCATCTGTAGCGTCCAAACGGTTTGGTCTACAAATATATACTTTTTGTTTTTTACCTTTATTTAACTAGGCAAGTCAGTTACGAACAAATTCTTATTTACAATGACGGCCTAGGAACAGTGGGTGAACTGCCTGTTCAGGGGGCAGAACGACAGATTTTTACCTCGTCAGCTCGGGGATTCGATCATGCAACCATTCGGTTTCTAGTCCAACACTCTAACCACTAGGCTACCCTGCCACCTCTACACTCTAACCACTAGGCTACCCTGCCACCTCTACACTCTAACCACTAGGCTACCCTGCCACCTATACACTCTAACCACTAGGCTACCCTGCCACCTCTACACTCTAACCACTAGGCTACCTGCTGCCTCTACACTCTAACCACTAGGCTACCTGCCGCCTCTACACCCTAACCACTAGGCTACCTGCCGCCTCTACACTCTAACCACTAGGCTACCTGCCGCCTCTACACTCTAACCACTAGGCTACCCTGCCACCTCTACACTCTAACCACTAGGCTACCTGCCACCTCTACACTCTAACCACTAGGCTACCTGCCACCTCTACACTCTAACCACTAGGCTACCTGCCGCCTCTAAACTCTAACCACTAGGCTACCTGCCGCCTCTACACTCTAACCACTAGGCTACCTGCCGCCTCTACACTCTAACCACTAGGCTACCACTAGGCTACCTGCCGCCTAAACTCTAACCACTAGGCTACCTGCCGCCTCTACACTCTAACCACTAGGCTACCTGCCGCCTCTACACTCTAACCACTAGGCTAACCACTAGGCTACCTGCCGCCTCTACACTCTAACCACTAGGCTACCTGCCACTCTAACCACTAGGCTACCTGCCACCTCTACACCTAACCACTAGGCTACCTGCTGCCTCTACACCTAACCAACCACTAGGCTACCTGCCGCCTCTACACTCTAACCACTAGGCTACCTGCCGCCCACACTCTAACCACTAGGCTACCTGCTGCCTCTACACTCTAACCACTAGGCTACCCTGCCGCCTCTACACTCTAACCACTAGGCTACCTGCCGCCTCTACACTCTAACCACTAGGCTACCCTGCCTCCTCTACACTCTAACCACTAGGCTACCCTGCCGCCTCTCCACTCTAACCACTAGGCTACCTGCCGCCTCTACACTCTAACCACTAGGCTACCTGCCACTGATAGCTATTATGACCCCTATATGGAAAGATAAGACTCTCGCAAACACAATGATGTTCTCCGTTTTGCTCTACAACACCCACATGCGTCTTTGGTCTCGTGTGAAGTCAGTACAGACGATCTGCCAACTTACGTCTGTAGCCTCCCAACAGTTTGGGCTACACACTAATATGTGGAAAACTGGGTTAGCTAACATGCTAAGTAGTATACCTGATACAAGGTTAAGGGAAGGGTTAGCTAACATGCTAAGTAGTATACCTGATACAAGGTTAAGGTTAGGGGAAGGGTTAGCTAACATGCTAAGTAGTATACCTGATACAAGGTTAAGGTTAGGGGAAGGGGAAGGGTTAGTTAACATGCTAATTATTATACCTGATACAAGTTTTGGAATTGTTAGTTAGATTACTTGTTGGTTATTACTGCATTGTCGGAACTAGAAGCACAAGCATTTCGCTACACGCTACACTTAACATCTGCTAACCATGTGTATGTGACAAATAAAATTTGATTTGATTTGATTTGAACATATCATACTAATTTCAGTGTCCCGGATTTAAATGTACTATGTTACATCTAGTCTGAGACCAGGCTGGTCATTGTGGAGGGAATCAAGAGAGGCCAGGTAGTTCTTAGGACAGGTAGTCCTTTGGACAGGTAGTTATTGGGATAGGCAGTCCTTAGGACAGGTAGTCCTTAGGACAGGTAGTCCTTAGGACAGGTGTTCAGCTGCAAAACATGATACATTATCAAAACGTGATACATTATCAAAACGTGATACATTATCAAAACGTGATACATTATCTAAACATTCAGCCAGGCAGCGGTGGAAAAAGTACCCAACTGTCACACTTGAGTAAAAGTCACGATATCTTAATAGAAAATGACACAAGTAAAATTCTACTTGAGTTAAAAGTCTAAAAGTATTTGGTAATAAATATACTTAAGTATCAAAAGTGAACGTATAAATCATTTCAAATTCCTTATATTAAGCAAAGCAGATAGCACCATTTTCCTGTTTTTATTTATTTAAGGAAAGCCAGGGGCACACTCCAATATTCAGACATCATTTACAAACGAAGCATGTGTGTTTAGTGAGTCCACCAGATCAGAGCCAGTAGTGATGCCCAGGGATGTTCTCTGTTTAGTGAGTCCACCAGATCAGAGGCAGTAGTGATGCCCAGGGATGTTCTTTGTTTAGTGAGTCCTCCAGATTAGAGGCAGTAGGGATGACCAGGGATGTTCTCTGTTTCGTGAGTCCTCCAGATCAGAGGCAGTAGGGATGACCAGGGATGTTCTCTGTTTAGTGAGTCCTCCAGATCAGAGGCAGTAGTGATGCCCAGGGATGTTCTCTGTTTCGTGAGTCCTCCAGATTAGAGGCAGTAGTGATGCCCAGGGATTTTCTCTGTTTCGTGAGTCCTCCAGATTAGAGGCAGTAGTGATGACCAGGGATTTTCTCTGTTTCGTGAGTCCTCCAGATCAGAGGCAGTAGTGATGCCCAGGGATGTTCTCTGTTTAGTGAGTCCTCCAGATCAGAGGCAGTAGTGATGCCCAGGGATGTTCTCTGTTTAGTGAGTCCTCCAGATCAGAGGCAGTAGTGATGCCCAGGGATTTTCTCTGTTTAGTGAGTCCTCCAGATCAGAGGCAGTAGTGATGCCCAGGGATTTTCTCTGTTTAGTGAGTCCTCCAGATCAGAGGCAGTAGTGATGCCCAGGGATGTTCTCTGTTTAGTGAGTCCTCCAGATCAGAGGCAGTAGTGATGCCCAGGGATTTTCTCTGTTTAGTGAGTCCTCCAGATCAGAGGCAGTAGTGATGCCCAGGGATTTTCTCTGTTTCTTGAGTCCTCCAGATCAGAGGCAATAGTGATGCCCAGGGATTTTCTCTTGATAAGTGCGTTTGAAATATAACTTTTGGATTGTCAAAGAAAATGTATGGAGTAAAAAGCATAATATTTTCTTTAGGAATGTAGTGAAGTAAAAGTTGTCAAAAAATATGAATAGTACAGTAAATTACAGATACCAACCCCTAAAAAACGACTAAAGACGTTTTACTTGAGTACTTTACACCACTGCAGCCAGGTACATCAATCTATCTCCTTAATGTTGAGTGCCAAGCAGAAACGCATACGGTCCTATTTTTACAGTCTTTGGTGTGACTTCCAACCTTCCAATGTCAGGGCAGACACTAACCACAAGGCCACTGAGTTGGTGGATAGTAGAATATAGTATAAATCAGGTACTGACCTAGTAGTACCCAGTCACAGATGACCCCACTTCTGATCAGCTATAGGGATGAGTCAGAGAGTCAAGTCACGTCTTCATGTCTTCACTCATTTATCAAAACCACGTAAAATTAACCACGACGCATTGGAGTCTGAATGCTCTTTTAACCTGACAATGTGGGTTGAACTTCTACAGTGTTAGCTCGCCCCACCAGTCAGACACACAGCTGTTTTGTCCTGTTGGCTGGGGGGGGATGGGGGAGGGGAATGTGCTGCCATGCAAGACAAACCAACAAACTAGGAGAAGACTTTCATGAAAGGATTAGGACACTTAGTACTGACGGCATGAATGAGGGTCGGCAGAGGGATGAGAGAGAGAGAGAGAGAGAGAGAGGATGAAATGATTCAATTAATCTTTCAACTCCATTTCTCGCCTGAGAGGAGATGCCGGCGGGTGTAAATGGCAACAATCAAAACAAGATGTAAAGATCCCATTGGTGTGGCTTTGCCGCTGCAGGCTAAAATAACAGAGAGATATAGAATAGAACAGGAATCCTTTGTATTCAGGGCCATCAAGCACCCGTTATTTTAAAAGGGAGCACAAAGTAAGTAATTATATTTACAAAGGTTTGAAACAGCTTTTTTTCCTGAAATCTAGAGCCATAATCATTATGCTTAATTCTAGGTAAAAAAAAATATTATACTAAAGTCAACAACAAAGAATTCTGCGTATCTCAGCATACCTCTTGAGCTGTCTGTGTCCTCCTGACTGGTGATTCTTCACATACTTCTTTTTTAATATTTTTATTTCACCTTTATTTAACCAGGTAGGCAAGTTGAGAACAAGTTCCCATTTACAATTGCGACCTGGCCAAGATAAAGCAAAGCAGTTCGAAACATACAACAACACAGAGTTACACGTGGAGTAAAACAAACACACAGTCAATAATACAGTCGAAAAATAAGTCTGCATACAATGTGAACAAGTGAGGTGAGATAAGGGAGGTAAAGGCAAAAAAAGGCCATGGTGGCAAAGTAAATACAATATAGCAAGTAAAACACTGGAATGGTAGATTTGCAGTGGAAGAATGTGCAAAGTAGAGATAGAAATAATGGGGTGCAAAGGAGCAAAATAAATAAATACAGTTGGGGATGAGGTAGTTGTTTGGGCTAAATTATAGATGGGCTATGTACAGTTGCAGTAATCTGTGAGCTGCTCTGACAGCTGGTGCTTGAGCTGTCTCCTGGTGGTTCTTTACTAAAGAAACTAAACATGCTTCTCTGCTAAATTCTGGGTAAAAGATTGAAAGGAATATGAGTCTTATTCAGTACATTTAGTTATTGCTTGCTTTTCTAAAGTCTACCAACCATGCCAGGGACACTGGTAATATAAAGGGTAAAGAATGATTCTTCATGGACACTGGTACTGAAGGGGTAAAGAATGATTATTCAGGGACACTGGTACTGAAGGGGTAAAGAATGATTATTCAGGGACACTGGTACTGAAGGGGTAAATAATGATTCTTCAGGGACACTGGTACTGAAGGGGTAAAGAATGATTCTTCATGGACACTGGTACTGAAGGGGTAAAGATTGATTCTTCATGGACACTGGTACTGAAGGGGTAAAGAATGATTCTTCATGGACACTGGTACTGAAGGGGTAAAGAATGATTCTTCATGGACACTGGTACTGAAGGGGTAAAGAATGATTCTCTATGGACACTGGTACTGAAGGGGTAAAGAATGATTATTCATGGACACTGGTACTGAAGGGGTAAAGAATGATTCTTCATGGACACTGGTACTGAAGGGGTAAAGAATGATTCTTCATGGACACTGGTACTAGAGGGGTAAAGAATGATTCTCTATGGACACTGGTACTGAAGGGGTAAAGAATGATTCTTCATGGACACTGGTACTGAAGGGGTAAAGGATGATTCTTCATGGACACTGGTACTGAAGGGGTAAATAATGATTATTCATGGACACTGGTACTGAAGGGGTAAAGAATGATTATTCAGGGACACTAGTACTGAAGGGGTAAAGAATGATTATTCAGGGACACTGGTACTGAAGGGGTAAAGAATGATTCTTCAGGGACACTGGTACTGAAGGGGTAAAGAATGATTATTCAGGGACACTGGTACTGAAGGGGTAAATAATGATACTTCAGGGACACTGGTACTGAAGAGGTAAAGAATGATTATTCAGGGACACTGGTACTGAAGGGGTAAAGAATGATTCTTCATGGACACTGGTACTGAAGGGGTAAAGAATGATTCTTCATGGACACTGGTACTGAAGGGGTAAAGAATTATTCTTCATGGACACTGGTACTGAAGGGGTAAAGAATGATTCTTCATGGACACTGGTACTGAAGGGGTAAAGAATGATTATTCAGGGACACTGGTACTGAAGGGGTAAAGAATGATTCTTCATGGACACTGGTAAGGAAGGGGTAAAGAATGATTCTTCATGGACACTGGTAATGTAAAGGGTAAAGAATGATTCTTCATGGACACTGGTACTGAACGGGTAAAGAATGATTCTTCATGGACACTGGTACTGAAGGGGTAAAGAATGATTCTTCATGGACACTGGTACTGAAGGGGTAAAGAATGATTCTTCATGGACACTGGTACTGAAGGGGTAAAGGATGATTCTTCATGGACACTGGTACTGAAGGGGTAAATAATGATTATTCATGGACACTGGTACTGAAGGGGTAAAGAATGATTATTCAGGGACACTAGTACTGAAGGGGTAAAGAATGATTATTCAGGGACACTGGTACTGAAGGGGTAAAGAATGATTCTTCAGGGACACTGGTACTGAAGGGGTAAAGAATGATTATTCAGGGACACTGGTACTGAAGGGGTAAATAATGATACTTCAGGGACACTGGTACTGAAGAGGTAAAGAATGATTATTCAGGGACACTGGTACTGAAGGGGTAAAGAATGATTCTTCATGGACACTGGTACTGAAGGGGTAAAGAATGATTCTTCATGGACACTGGTACTGAAGGGGTAAAGAATTATTCTTCATGGACACTGGTACTGAAGGGGTAAAGAATGATTCTTCATGGACACTGGTACTGAAGGGGTAAAGAATGATTCTTCATGGACACTGGTACTGAAGGGGTAAAGAATGATTCTTCAGGGACACTGGTAAGGAAGGGGTAAAGAATGATTCTTCATGGACACTGGTAATGTAAAGGGTAAAGAATGATTCTTCATGGACACTGGTACTGAACGGGTAAAGAATGATTCTTCATGGACACTGGTAATGTAAAGGGTAAAGAATGATTCTTCATGGACACTGGTACTGAACGGGTAAAGAATGATTCTTCATGGACACTGGTACTGAAGGGGTAAAGAATGATTCTTCATGGACACTGGTACTGAAGGGGTAAAGAATGATTCTTCATGGACACTGGTACTGAAGGGGTAAAGGATGATTCTTCATGGACACTGGTACTGAAGGGGTAAAGAATGATTATTCATGGACACTGGTACTGAAGGGGTAAAGAATGATTATTCAGGGACACTGGTACTGAAGGGGTAAAGAATGATTATTCAGGACACTGGTACTGAAGGGGTAAAGAATGATTATTCAGGGACACTGGTACTGAAGGGGTAAAGAATGATTCTTCAGGGACACTGGTACTGAAGGGGTAAAGAATGATTATTCAGGGACACTGGTACTGAAGGGGTAAAGAATGATTCTTCATGGACACTGGTACTGAAGGGGTAAAGAATGATTCTTCATGGACACTGGTACTGAAGGGGTAAAGAATGATTCTTCATGGACACTGGTACTGAAGGGGTAAAGAATGATTCTTCATGGACACTGGTACTGAAGGGGTAAAGAATGATTCTTCATGGACACTGGTACTGAAGGGGTAAAGAATGATTCTTCATGGACACTGGTACTGAAGGGGTAAAGAATGATTCTTCATGGACACTGGTACTGAAGGGGTAAAGAATGATTCTTCATGGACACTGGTACTGAAGGGGTAAAGAATGATTCTTCATGGACACTGGTACTGAAGGGGTAAAGAATGATTCTTCATGGACACTGGTACTGAAGGGGTAAAGAATGATTATTCAGGGACACTGGTACTGAAGGGGTAAAGAATGATTATTCAGGACACTGGTACTGAAGGGGTAAAGAATGATTCTTCAGGGACACTGGTACTGAAGGGGTAAAGAATGATTCTTCATGGACACTGGTACTGAAGGGGTCAAGAATGATTCTTCATGGACACTGGTACTGAAGGGGTCAAGAATGATTCTTCATGGACACTGGTACTGAAGGGGTAAAGGATGATTCTTCATGGACACTGGTACTGAAGGGGTAAAGAATGATTCTTCATGGACACTGGTACTGAAGGGGTAAAGAATGATTCTTCATGGACACTGGTACTGAAGGGGTAAAGGATGATTCTTCATAGACACTGGTACTGAAGGGGTAAAGAATGATTCTTCATGGACACTGGTACTGAAGGGGTAAAGAATGATTCTTCATGGACACTGGTACTGAAGGGGTAAAGAATGATTATTCAGGGACACTGGTACTGAAGGGGTAAAGAATGATTCTTCAGGGACACTGGTACTGAAGGGGTAAAGAATGATTATTCAGGGACACTGGTACTGAAGGGGTAAATAATGATACTTCAGGGACACTGGTACTGAAGAGGTAAAGAATGATTATTCAGGGACACTGGTACTGAAGGGGTAAAGAATGATTCTTCATGGACACTGGTACTGAAGGGGTAAAGAATGATTCTTCATGGACACTGGTACTGAAGGGGTAAAGAATGATTCTTCATGGACACTGGTACTGAAGGGGTAAAGAATGATTCTTCATGGACACTGGTACTGAAGGGGTAAAGAATGATTATTCAGGGACACTGGTACTGAAGGGGTAAAGAATGATTCTTCATGGACACTGGTACTGAAGGGGTAAAGAATGATTCTTCATGGACACTGGTACTGAAAGGGTAAAGAATGATTCTTCATGGACACTGGTACTGAAGGGGTAAAGAATGATTCTTCATGGACACTGGTACTGAAGGGGTAAAGAATGATTATTCAGGGACAGGGGTACTGAAGGGGAATGATTCTTCATGGACACTGGTACTGAAGGGGTAAAGAATGATTCTTCATGGACACTGGTACTGAAGGGGTAAAGAATGATTCTTCATGGACACTGGTACTGAAGGGGTAAAGAATGATTCTTCATGGACACTGGTACTGAAGGGGTAAAGAATGATTCTTCATGGACACTGGTACTGAAGGGGTAAAGAATGATTCTTCATGGACACTGGTACTGAAGGGGTAAAGAATGATTCTTCATGGACACTGGTACTGATTCTTCATGGACACTGGTACTGAAGGGGTAAAGAATGATTATTCATGGACACTGGTACTGAAGGGGTAAAGAATGATTATTCAGGGACACTGGTACTGAAGGGGTAAAGAATGATTATTCAGGGACACTGGTACTGAAGGGGTAAAGAATGATTCTTCAGGGACACTGGTACTGAAGGGGTAAAGAATGATTATTCAGGGACACTGGTACTGAAGGGGTAAAGAATGATTCTTCAGGGACACACTGGTAGAATAGAGGTAAAGAATGATTATTCAGGGACACTGGTACTGAAGGGGTAAAGAATGATTCTTCATGGACACTGGTACTGAAGGGGTAAAGAATGATTCTTCATGGACACTGGTACTGAAGGGGTAAAGAATTATTCTTCATGGACACTGGTACTGAAGGGGTAAAGAATGATTCTTCATGGACACTGGTACTGAAGGGGTAAAGAATGATTATTCAGGGACACTGGTACTGAAGGGGTAAAGAATGATTCTTCATGGACACTGGTAAGGAAGGGGTAAAGAATGATTCTTCATGGACACTGGTAATGTAAAGGGTAAAGAATGATTCTTCATGGACACTGGTACTGAACGGGTAAAGAATGATTCTTCATGGACACTGGTACTGAAGGGGTAAAGAATGATTCTTCATGGACACTGGTACTGAAGGGGTAAAGAATGATTCTTCATGGACACTGGTACTGAAGGGGTAAAGGATGATTCTTCATGGACACTGGTACTGAAGGGGTAAATAATGATTATTCATGGACACTGGTACTGAAGGGGTAAAGAATGATTATTCAGGGACACTGGTACTGAAGGGGTAAAGAATGATTATTCAGGGACACTGGTACTGAAGGGGTAAAGAATGATTCTTCAGGGACACTGGTACTGAAGGGGTAAAGAATGATTATTCAGGGACACTGGTACTGAAGGGGTAAATAATGATACTTCAGGGACACTGGTACTGAAGAGGTAAAGAATGATTATTCAGGGACACTGGTACTGAAGGGGTAAAGAATGATTCTTCATGGACACTGGTACTGAACGGGTAAAGAATGATTCTTCATGGACACTGGTACTGAACGGGTAAAGAATGATTCTTCATGGACACTGGTACTGAAGGGGTAAAGAATGATTCTTCATGGACACTGGTACTGAAGGGGTAAAGAATGATTATTCAGGGACACTGGTACTGAAGGGGTAAAGAATGATTCTTCATGGACACTGGTAAGGAAGGGGTAAAGAATGATTCTTCATGGACACTGGTAATGTAAAGGGTAAAGAATGATTCTTCATGGACACTGGTACTGAACGGGTAAAGAATGATTCTTCATGGACACTGGTACTGAAGGGGTAAAGAATGATTCTTCATGGACACTGGTACTGAAGGGGTAAAGAATGATTCTTCATGGACACTGGTACTGAAGGGGTAAAGAATGATTCTTCATGGACACTGGTACTGAAGGGGTAAAGAATGATTATTCATGGACACTGGTACTGAAGGGGTAAAGAATGATTATTCAGGGACACTGGTACTGAAGGGGTAAAGAATGATTATTCAGGGACACTGGTACTGAAGGGGTAAAGAATGATTATTCAGGGACACTGGTACTGAAGGGGTAAAGAATGATTCTTCAGGGACACTGGTACTGAAGGGGTAAAGAATGATTCTTCAGGGACACTGGTACTGAAGGGGTAAAGAATGATTCTTCATGGACACTGGTACTGAAGGGGTAAAGAATGATTCTTCATGGACACTGGTACTGAAGGGGTAAAGAATGATTCTTCATGGACACTGGTACTGAAGGGGTAAAGAATGATTCTTCATGGACACTGGTACTGAAGGGGTAAAGAATGATTCTTCATGGACACTGGTACTGAAGGGGTAAAGAATGATTCTTCATGGACACTGGTACTGAAGGGGTAAAGAATGATTCTTCATGGACACTGGTACTGAAGGGGTAAAGAATGATTCTTCATGGACACTGGTACTGAAGGGGTAAAGAATGATTCTTCATGGACACTGGTACTGAAGGGGTAAAGAATGATTCTTTGGACACTGGTACTGAAGGGGTAAAGAATGATTCTTCATGGACACTGGTACTGAAGGGGTAAAGAATGATTCTTCATGGACACTGGTACTGAAGGGGTAAAGAATGATTCTTCATGGACACTGGTACTGAAGGGGTAAAGAATGATTCTTCATGGACACTGGTACTGAAGGGGTAAAGAATGATTCTTCATGGACACTGGTACTGAAGGGGTAAAGAATGATTCTTCATGGACACTGGTACTGAAGGGGTAAAGAATGATTCTTCATGGACACTGGTACTGAAGGGGTAAAGAATGATTATTCATGGACACTGGTACTGAAGGGGTAAAGAATGATTATTCAGGGACACTGGTACTGAAGGGGTAAAGAATGATTCTTCAGGGACACTGGTACTGAAGGGGTAAAGAATGATTCTTCAGGGACACTGGTACTGAAGTGGTAAAGAATGATTCTTCAGGGACACTGGTACTGAAGGGGTAAAGAATGATTCTTCAGGGACACTGGTACTGAAGGGGTAAAGAATGATTATTCAGGGACACTGGTACTGAAGGGGTAAAGAATGATTCTTCATGGACACTGGTACTGAAGGGGTAAAGAATGATTCTTCATGGACACTGGTACTGAAGGGGTAAAGAATGATTCTTCATGGACACTGGTACTGAAGGGGTAAAGAATGATTCTTCATGGACACTGGTACTGAAGGGGTAAAGAATGATTATTCAGGGACACTGGTACTGAAGGGGTAAAGAATGATTCTTCAGGGACACTTGTAAGGAAGGGGTAAAGAATGATTCTTCATGGACACTGGTAATGTAAAGGGTAAAGAATGATTCTTCTTGGACACTGGTACTGGAGGGGTAAAGAATGATTCTTCATGGACACTGGTACTGAAGGGGTAAAGAATGATTCTTCATGGACACTGGTACTGAAGGGGTAAAGAATGATTCTTCATGGACACTGGTACTGAAGGGGTAAAGAATGATTATTCATGGACACTGGTACTGAAGAGGTAAAGAATGATTCTTCATGGACACAGGTACTGAAGGGGTAAAGAATGATTATTCAGGGACACTGGTACTGAAGGGGTAAAGAATGATTCTTCAGAGACACTGGTACTGAAGGGGTAAAGAATGATTCTTCAGGGACACTGGTACTGAAGGGGTAAAGAATGATTATTCAGGGACACTGGTACTGAAGGGGTAAAGAATGATTCTTCAGGGACACTGGTACTGAAGGGGTAAAGAATGATTATTCAGGGACACTGGTACTGAAGGGGTAAAGAATGATTCTTCATGGACACTGGTACTGAAGGGGTAAAGAATGATTCTTCATGGACACTGGTACTGAAGGGTAAAGAATGATTCTTCATGGACACTGGTACTGAAGGGGTAAAGAATGATTCTTCATGGACACTGGTACTGAAGGGGTAAAGAATGATTATTCATGGACACTGGTACTGAAGGGGTAAAGAATGATTCTTCATGGACACAAGGAAGGGGTAAAGAATGATTCTTCATGGACACTGGTAATGTAAAGGGTAAAGAATGATTCTTCATGGACACTGGTACTGAAGGGGTAAAGAATGATTCTTCATGGACACTGGTACTGAAGGGGTAAAGAATGATTCTTCATGGACACTGGTACTGAAGGGGTAAAGAATGATTCTTCATGGACACTGGTACTGAAGGGGTAAAGAATGATTCTTCATGGACACTGGTACTGAAGGGGTAAAGAATGATTCTTCATGGACACTGGTACTGAAGGGGTAAAGAATGATTCTTCATGGACACTGGACTGAAGGGGTAAAGAATGATTCTTCATGGACACTGGTACTGAAGGGGTAAAGAATGATTCTTCATGGACACTGGTACTGAAGGGGTAAAGAATGATTCTTCATGGACACTGGTACTGAAGGGGTAAAGAATGATTATTCATGGACACTGGTAAAGAATGATTATTCATGGACACTGGTACTGAAGGGGTAAAGAATGATTCTTCATGGACACTGGTACTGAAGGGGTAAAGAATGATTCTTCAGGGACACTGGTACTGAAGGGGTAAAGAATGATTCTTCAGGGACACTGGTACTGAAGGGGTAAAGAATGATTCTTCATGGACACTGGTACTGAAGGGGTAAAGAATGATTCTTCAGGGACACTGGTACTGGGGTAAAGAATGATTCTTCATGGACACTGGTACTGAAGGGGTAAAGAATGATTCTTCATGGACACTGGTACTGAAGGGTAAAGAATGATTCTTCATGGACACTGGTACTGAAGGGGTAAAGAATGATTCTTCATGGACACTGGTACTGAAGGGGTAAAGAATGATTCTTCATGGACACTGGTACTGAAGGGGTAAAGAATGATTCTTCATGGACACTGGTACTGAAGGGGTAAAGAATGATTCTTCATGGACACTGGTACTGAAGGGGTAAAGAATGATTCTTCATGGACACTGGTACTGAAGGGGTAAAGAATGATTCTTCATGGACACTGGTACTGAAGGGGTAAAGAATGATTCTTCATGGACACTGGTACTGAAGGGGTAAAGAATGATTCTTCATGGACACTGGTACTGAAGGGGTAAAGAATGATTCTTCATGGACACTGGTACTGAAGGGGTAAAGAATGATTCTTCATGGACACTGGTACTGAAGGGGTAAAGAATGATTCTTCATGGACACTGGTACTGAAGGGGTAAAGAATGATTCTTCATGGACACTGGTACTGAAGGGGTAAAGAATGATTCTTCATGGACACTGGTACTGAAGGGGTAAAGAATGATTCTTCATGGACACTGGTACTGAAGGGGTAAAGAATGATTCTTCATGGACACTGGTACTGAAGGGGTAAAGAATGATTCTTCATGGACACTGGTACTGAAGGGTAAAGAATGATTCTTCATGGACACTGGTACTGAAGGGGTAAAGAATGATTCTTCATGGACACTGGTACTGAAGGGGTAAAGAATGATTCTTCATGGACACTGGTACTGAAGGGGTAAAGAATGATTCTTCATGGACACTGGTACTGAAGGGGTAAAGAATGATTATTCATGGACACTGGTACTGAAGGGGTAAAGAATGATTATTCAGGGACACTGGTACTGAAGGGGTAAAGAATGATTCTTCAGAGACACTGGTACTGAAGGGGTAAAGAATGATTCTTCAGGGACACTGGTACTGAAGGGGTAAAGAATGATTATTCAGGGACACTGGTACTGAAGGGGTAAAGAATGATTCTTCAGGGACACTGGTACTGAAGGGGTAAAGAATGATTATTCAGGGACACTGGTACTGAAGGGGTAAAGAATGATTCTTCATGGACACTGGTACTGAAGGGGTAAAGAATGATTCTTCATGGACACTGGTACTGAAGGGCTAAAGAATGATTCTTCATGGACACTGGTACTGAAGGGGTAAAGAATGATTCTTCAGGGACACTGGCAAGGAAGGGGTAAAGAATGATTCTTCATGGACACTGGTAAGGAAGGGGAAAGAATGATTCTTCAGGGACACTGGTAAGGAAGGGGTAAAGAATGATTCTTCATGGACACTGGTAATGTAAAGGGTAAAGAATGATTCTTCATGGACACTGGTACTGAACGGGTAAAGAATGATTCTTCATGGACACTGGTACTGAACAGGTAAAGAATGATTCTTCATGGACACTGGTACTGAAGGGGTAAAGAATGATTCTTCAGGGACACTTGTAAGGAAGGGGTAAAGAATGATTCTTCATGGACACTGGTACTGAAGGGGTAAAGAATGATTCTTCATGGACACTGGTACTGAAGGGGTAAAGAATGATTCTTCATGGACACTGGTACTGAAGGGGTAAAGAATGATTCTTCATGGACACTCATGAAGGGGTAAAGAATGATTCTTCAGGGACACTGGTACTGAAGGGGTAAAGAATGATTCTTCATGGACACTGGTACTGTAAAGGGTAAAGAATGATTCTTCATGGACACTGGTACTGAAGGGGTAAAGAATGATTCTTCATGGACACTGGTACTGAAGGGGTAAAGAATGATTCTTCATGGACACTGGTACTGAAGGGGTAAAGAATGATTCTTCAGGGACACTGGTAAGGAAGGGGTAAAGAATGATTCTTCATGGACACTGGTAATGTAAAGGGTAAAGAATGATTCTGGACACTGGTAAAGAATGATTCTTCATGGACACTGGTACTGAAGGGTAAAGAATGATTCTTCATGGACACTGGTACTGAAGGGTAAAGAATGATTCTTCATGGACACTTCTTGATTCTTCATGGACACTGGTACTGAAGGGGTAAAGAATGATTCTTCATGGACACTGGTACTGAAGGGGTAAAGAATGATTCTTCATGGACACTGGTACTGAAGGGGTAAAGAATGATTCTTCATGGACACTGGTACTGAAGGGGTAAAGAATGATTCTTCATGGACACTGGTACTGAAGGGGTAAAGAATGATTCTTCATGGACACTGGTACTGAAGGGGTAAAGAATGATTCTTCATGGACACTGGTACTGAAGGGGTAAAGAATGATTCTTCATGGACACTGGTACTGAAGGGGTAAAGAATGATTCTTCATGGACACTGGTACTGAAGGGGTAAAGAATGATTCTTCATGGACACTGGTACTGAAGGGGTAAAGAATGATTCTTCATGGACACTGGTACTGAAGGGGTAAAGAATGATTATTCATGGACACTGGTACTGAAGGGGTAAAGAATGATTCTTCATGGACACTGGTACTGAAGGGGTAAAGAATGATTCTTCATGGACACTGGTACTGAAGGGGTAAAGAATGATTCTTCATGGACACTGGTACTGAAGGGGTAAAGAATGATTCTTCATGGACACTGGTACTGAAGGGGTAAAGAATGATTCTTCATGGACACTGGTACTGAAGGGGTAAAGAATGATTCTTCATGGACACTGGTACTGAAGGGGTAAAGAATGATTCTTCATGGACACTGGTACTGAAGGGGTAAAGAATGATTCTTCATGGACACTGGTACTGAAGGGGTAAAGAATGATTCTTCATGGACACTGGTACTGAAGGGGTAAAGAATGATTCTTCATGGACACTGGTACTGAAGGGGTAAAGAATGATTCTTCATGGACACTGGTACTGAAGGGGTAAAGAATGATTATTCATGGACACTGGTACTGAAGGGGTAAAGAATGATTCTTCATGGACACTGGTACTGAAGGGGTAAAGAATGATTCTTCAGGGACACTGGTACTGAAGGGGTAAAGAATGATTCTTCATGGACACTGGTACTGAAGGGGTAAAGAATGATTCTTCAGGGACACTGGTACTGAAGGGGTAAAGAATGATTCTTCATGGACACTGGTACTGAAGGGGTAAAGAATGATTCTTCATGGACACTGGTACTGAAGGGGTAAAGAATGATTATTCATGGACACTGGTACTGAAGGGGTAAAGGATGATTCTTCATGGACACTGGTACTGAAGGGGTAATGATTCTTCAGGGACACTGGTAAGGAAGGGGTAAAGAATGATTCTTCAGGGACACTGGTACTGAAGGGATAAAGAATGATTCTTCAGGGACACTGGTACTGAAGGGGTAAAGAATGATTATTCATGGACACTGGTACTGAAAGGGTAAAGAATGATTCTTCATGGACACTGGTACTGAACGGGTAAAGAATGATTCTTCATGGACACTGGTACTGAACAGGTAAAGAATGATTCTTCATGGACACTGGTACTGAAGGGGTAAAGAATGATTCTTCAGGGACACTTGTAAGGAAGGGGTAAAGAATGATTCTTCATGGACACTGGTAATGTAAAGGGTAAAGAATGATTCTTCTTGGACACTGGTACTGAACGGGTAAAGAATGATTCTTCATGGACACTGGTACTGAACGGGTAAAGAATGATTCTTCATGGACACTGGTAATGTAAAGGGTAAAGAATGATTATTCATGGACACTGGTACTGAAGGGGTAAAGAATTATTCTTCATGGACACTGGTACTGAAGGGGTAAAGAATGATTCTTCATGGACACTGGTACTGAAGGGTAAAGAATGATTCTTCAGGGACACTGGTGAAGGGGTAAAGAATGATTCTTCATGGACACTGGTACTGAAGGGGTAAAGAATGATTCTTCATGGACACTGGTACTGAAGGGGTAAAGAATGATTCTTCATGGACACTGGTACTGAAGGGGTAAAGAATGATTCTTCATGGACACTGGTACTGAAGGGGTAAAGAATGATTCTTCATGGACACTGGTACTGAAGGGGTAAAGGATGATTATTCATGGACACTGGTACTGAAGGGGTAAAGAATGATTATTCATGGACACTGGTACTGAAGGGGTAAAGGATGATTCTTCATGGACACTGGTACTGAAGGGGTAAAGAATGATTCTTCAGGGACACTGGTAAGGAAGGGGTAAAGAATGATTATTCAGGGACACTGGTACTGAAGGGATAAAGAATGATTCTTCAGGGACACTGGTACTGAAGGGGTAAAGAATGATTATTCATGGACACTGGTACTGAAAGGGTAAAGAATGATTCTTCATGGACACTGGTACTGAAGGGGTAAAGAATGATTCTTCATGGACACTGGTACTGAAGGGTAAAGAATGATTCTTCATGGACACTGGTACTGAAGGGGTAAAGAATGATTCTTCATGGACACTGGTAATGAAGGGGTAAAGAATGATTCTTCAGGGACACTGGTAATGAAGGGGTAAAGAATGATTCTTCATGGACACTGGTACTGAACGGGTAAAGAATGATTCTTCATGGACACTGGTACTGAACAGGTAAAGAATGATTCTTCATGGACACTGGTACTGAAGGGGTAAAGAATGATTCTTCAGGGACACTTGTAAGGAAGGGGTAAAGAATGATTCTTCATGGACACTGGTAATGTAAAGGGTAAAGAATGATTCTTCATGGACACTGGTACTGAACGGGTAAAGAATGATTCTTCATGGACACTGGTACTGAACGGGTAAAGAATGATTCTTCATGGACACTGGTAATGTAAAGGGTAAAGAATGATTATTCATGGACACTGGTAATGTAAAGGGTAAAGAATGATTATTCATGGACACTGGTACTGAACGGGTAAAGAATGATTCTTCATGGACACTGGTACTGAACGGGTAAAGAATGATTCTTCAGGGACACTGGTAAGGAAGGGGTAAAGAATGATTCTTCATGGACACTGGTAAGGAAGGGGTAAAGAATGATTCTTCAGGGACACTGGTAAGGAAGGGGTAAAGAATGATTCTTCATGGACACTGGTAATCTAAAGGGTAAAGAATGATTCTTCATGGACACTGGTACTGAACGGGTAAAGAATGATTCTTCATGGACACTGGTACTCGGGTAAAGAATGATTCTTCATGGACACTGGTACTGTAAAGGGTAAAGAATGATTCTTCATGGACACTGGTACTGAAGGGGTAAAGAATGATTCTTCATGGACACTGGTACTGAAGGGTAAAGAATGATTCTTCATGGACACTGGTACTGAAGGGGTAAAGAATGATTCTTCATGGACACTGGTACTGAAGGGGTAAAGAATGATTCTTCATGGACACTGGTACTGAAGGGGTAAAGAATGATTCTTCATGGACACTGGTACTGGAGGGGTAAAGAATGATTCTTCATGGACACTGGTACTGAAGAGGTAAAGAATGATTCTTCATGGACACTGGTACTGAAGGGGTAAAGAATGATTCTTCATGGACACTGGTACTGAAGGGGTAAAGAATGATTCTTCATGGACACTGGTACTGAAGGGGTAAAGAATGATTCTTCATGGACACTGGTACTGAAGGGGTAAAGAATGATTCTTCATGGACACTGGTACTGAAGGGGTAAAGAATGATTCTTCATGGACACTGGTACTGAAGGGGTAAAGAATTATTCTTCATGGACACTGGTACTGAAGGGGTAAAGAATGATTCTTCATGGACACTGGTACTGAAGGGGTAAAGAATGATTCTTCATGGACACTGGTACTGAAAGGGTAAAGAATGATTCTTCATGGACACTGGTACTGAAGGGGTAAAGAATGATTCTTCAGGGACACTGGTACTGAAGGGGTAAAGAATGATTCTTCATGGACACTGGTACTGAAGGGGTAAAGAATGATTCTTCATGGACACTGGTACTGAAGGGGTAAAGAATGATTCTTCATGGACACTGGTACTGAAGGGGTAAAGAATGATTCTTCATGGACACTGGTACTGAAGGGTAAAGAATGATTCTTCATGGACACTGGTACTGAAGGGGTAAAGAATGATTCTTCATGGACACTGGTACTGAAGGGTAAAGAATGAATGACACTTCTGAACGGGTAAAGAATGATTCTTCATGGACACTGGTACTGAAGGGGTAAAGAATGATTCTTCATGGACACTGGTACTGAAGGGGTAAAGAATGATTCTTCATGGACACTGGTATGAAGGGGTAAAGAATGATTCTTCATGGACACTGGTACTGAAGGGGTAAAGAATGATTCTTCATGGACACTGGTACTGAAGGGGTAAAGAATGATTCTTCATGGACACTGGTACTGAAGGGGTAAAGAATGATTCTTCATGGACACTGGTACTGAAGGGGTAAAGAATGATTCTTCATGGACACTGGTACTGAAGGGGTAAAGAATGATTCTTCATGGACACTGGTACTGAAGGGGTAAAGAATGATTCTTCATGGACACTGGTACTGAAGGGGTAAAGAATTATTCTTCATGGACACTGGTACTGAAGGGGTAAAGAATGATTCTTCATGGACACTGGTACTGAAGGGGTAAAGAATGATTCTTCATGGACACTGGTACTGAAGGGGTAAAGAATGATTATTCATGGACACTGGTACTGAAGGGGTAAAGAATGATACTTCATGGACACTGGTACTGAAGAGGTAAAGAATGATTCTTCATGGACACTGGTACTGAAGGGGTAAAGAATGATTATTCATGGACACTGGTACTGAAGGGGTAAAGAATGATTCTTCATGGACACTGGTACTGAAGGGGTAAAGAATGATTCTACATGGACACTGGTACAGAAGGGGTAAAGAATGATTCTTCAGGGACACTGGTAAGGAAGGGGTAAAGAATGATTCTTCATGGACACTGGTAAGGAAGGGGTAAAGAATGATTCTTCAGGGACACTGGTAACTGAAGGGGTAAAGAATGATTCTTCATGGACACTGGTAATGTAAAGGGTAAAGAATGATTCTTCATGGACACTGGTACTGAACGGGTAAAGAATGATTCTTCATGGACACTGGTACTGAACGGGTAAAGAATGATTCTTCATGGACACTGGTACTGAACGGGTAAAGAATGATTCTTCATGGACACTGGTAATGTAAAGGGTAAAGAATGATTATTCATGGACACTGGTACTGAACGGGTAAAGAATGATTCTTCATGGACACTGGTACTGAAAGGGTAAAGAATGATTCTTCATGGACACTGGTACTGAAGGGGTAAAGAATGATTCTTCAGGGACACTGGTACTGAAGGGGTAAAGAATGATTCTTCATGGACACTGGTACTGAAGGGGTAAAGAATGATTCTTCATGGACACTGGTACTGAAGGGGTAAAGAATGATTCTTCATGGACACTGGTACTGAAGGGGTAAAGAATGATTCTTCATGGACACTGGTACTGAAGGGGTAAAGAATGTTTCTTCATGGACACTGGTACTGAAGGGGTAAAGAATGATTCTTCATGGACACTGGTACTGAAGGGGTAAAGAATGATTCTTCATGGACACTGGTACTGAAGGGGTAAAGGATGATTATTCATGGACACTGGTACTGAAGGGGTAAAGAATGATTCTTCATGGACACTGGTACTGAAGGGGTAAAGGATGATTATTCATGGACACTGGTACTGAAGGGGTAAAGAATGATTATTCATGGACACTGGTACTGAAGGGGTAAAGGATGATTCTTCATGGACACTGGTACTGAAGGGGTAAAGAATGATTCTTCATGGACACTGGTACTGAAGGGGTAAAGAATATTCTTCATGGACACTGGTACTGAAGGGGTAAAGAATGATTCTTCATGGACACTGGTACTGAAGGGGTAAAGAATGATTCTTCATGGACACTGGTACAGAAGGGGTAAAGAATGATTCTTCAGGGACACTGGTAGGAAGGGGTAAAGAATGATTCTTCATGGACACTGGTAAGGAAGGGGTAAAGAATGATTCTTCAGGGACACTGGTAAGGAAGGGGTAAAGAATGATTCTTCATGGACACTGGTAATGTAAAGGGTAAAGAATGATTCTTCATGGACACTGGTACTGAACGGGTAAAGAATGATTCTTCATGGACACTGGTACTGAACGGGTAAAGAATGATTCTTCATGGACACTGGTACTGAACGGGTAAAGAATGATTCTTCATGGACACTGGTAATGTAAAGGGTAAAGAATGATTATTCATGGACACTGGTACTGAACGGGTAAAGAATGATTCTTCATGGACACTGGTACTGAAAGGGTAAAGAATGATTCTTCATGGACACTGGTACTGAAGGGGTAAAGGATGATTCTTCATGGACACTGGTACTGAAGGGGTAAATAATGATTATTCATGGACACTGGTACTGAAGGGGTAAAGAATGATTATTCAGGGGTACTGAAGGGGTAAAGAATGATTATTCAGGGACACTGGTACTGAAGGGGTAAAGAATGATTCTTCAGGGACACTGGTACTGAAGGGGTAAAGAATGATTCTTCATGGACACTGGTACTGAAGGGGTAAATAATGATTCTTCAGGGACACTGGTACTGAAAGGTAAAGAATGATTCTTCATGGACACTGGTACTGAAGGGGTAAAGAATGATTCTTCATGGACACTGGTACTGAAGGGGTAAAGAATGATTCTTCATGGACACTGGTACTGAAGGGGTAAAGAATGATTCTTCATGGACACTGGTACTGAAGGGGTAAAGAATGATTCTTCATGGACACTGGTACTGAAGGGGTAAAGAATGATTCTTCATGGACACTGGTACTGAAGGGGTAAAGAATGATTCTTCATGGACACTGAAGGGGTAAAGAATGATTCTTCATGGACACTGGTACTGTAAAGGGTAAAGAATGATTCTTCATGGACACTGGTACTGAAGGGGTAAAGAATGATTCTTCATGGACACTGGTACTGAAGGGGTAAAGAATGATTCTTCATGGACACTGGTACTGAAGGGGTAAAGAATGATTCTTTGGACACTTCTGAAGGGGTAAAGAATGACTTCATGGACACTGGTACTGAAGGGGTAAAGAATGATTCTTCATGGACACTGGTACTGAAGGGGTAAAGAATGATTATTCATGGACACTGGTACTGAAGGGGTAAAGAATGATTATTCATGGACACTGGTACTGAAGGGGTAAAGAATGATTATTCAGGGACACTGGTACTGAAGGGGTAAAGAATGATTCTTCAGGGACACTGGTACTGAAGGGGTAAAGAATGATTCTTCATGGACACTGGTACTGAAGGGGTAAAGAATGATTCTTCATGGACACTGGTACTGAAGGGGTAAAGAATGATTCTTCATGGACACTGGTACTGAAGGGGTAAAGAATTATTCTTCATGGACACTGGTACTGAAGGGGTAAAGAATGATTCTTCATGGACACTGGTACTGAAGGGGTAAAGAATGATTCTTCATGGACACTGGTACTGAAGGGGTAAAGAATGATTCTTCATGGACACTGGTACTGAAGGGGTAAAGAATGATTCTTCATGGACACTGGTACTGAAGGGGTAAAGAATGATTCTTCATGGACACTGGTACTGAAGGGGTAAAGAATGATTCTTCATGGACACTGGTACTGAAGGGGTAAAGAATGATTCTTCATGGACACTGGTACTGAAGGGGTAAAGAATGATTCTTCATGGACACTGGTACTGAAGGGGTAAAGAATGATTCTTCATGGACACTGGTACTGAAGGGGTAAAGAATGATTCTTCATGGACACTGGTACTGAAGGGGTAAAGAATGATTCTTCATGGACACTGGTACTGAAGGGGTAAAGAATGATTCTTCATGGACACTGGTACTGAAGGGGTAAAGAATGATTCTTCATGGACACTGGTACTGAAGGGGTAAAGAATGATTCTTCATGGACACTGGTACTGAAGGGGTAAAGAATGATTCTTCAGGGGTGAAGGGGTAAAGAATGATTCTTCATGGACACTGGTACTGAAGGGGTAAAGAATGATTCTTCATGGACACTGGTACTGAAGGGGTAAAGAATGATTCTTCATGGACACTGGTACTGAAGGGGTAAAGAATGATTCTTCATGGACACTGGTACTGAAGGGGTAAAGAATGATTCTTCATGGAGACTGGTACTGAAGGGGTAAAGAATGATTCTTCATGGACACTGGTACTGAAGGGGTAAAGAATGATTCTTCATGGACACTGGTACTGAAGGGGTAAAGAATGATTCTTCATGGACACTGGTACTGAAGGGGTAAAGAATGATTCTTCATGGACACTGGTACTGAAGGGGTAAAGAATGATTCTTCATGGACACTGGTACTGAAGGGGTAAAGAATGATTCTTCATGGACACTGGTACTGAAGGGGTAAAGAATGATTCTTCATGGACACTGGTACTGAAGGGGTAAAGAATGATTCTTCATGGACACTGGTACTGAAGGGGTAAAGAATGATTATTCATGGACACTGGTACTGAAGGGGTAAAGAATGATTCTTCATGGACACTGGTACTGAAGGGGTAAAGAATGATTCTTCATGGACACTGGTACTGAAGGGGTAAAGAATGATTCTTCATGGACACTGGTACTGAAGGGGTAAAGAATGATTCTTCATGGACACTGGTACTGAAGGGGTAAAGAATGATTCTTCATGGACACTGGTACTGAAGGGGTAAAGAATGATTCTTCATGGACACTGGTACTGAAGGGGTAAAGAATGATTCTTCATGGACACTGGTACTGAAGGGGTAAAGAATGATTCTTCATGGACACTGGTACTGAAGGGGTAAAGAATGATTCTTCATGGACACTGGTACTGAAGGGGTAAAGAATGATTCTTCATGGACACTGGTACTGAAGGGGTAAAGAATGATTATTCAGGGACACTGGTACTGAAGGGGTAAAGAATGATTATTCAGGGACACTGGTACTGAAGGGGTAAAGAATGATTCTTCATGGACACTGGTACTGAAGGGGTAAAGAATGATTCTTCAGGGACACTGGACTGAACTGAATGATTATTCAGGGACACTGGTACTGAAGGGGTAAAGAATGATTCTTCATGGACACTGGTACTGAAGGGGTAAAGAATGATTCTTCATGGACACTGGTACTGAAGGGGTAAAGAATGATTCTTCATGGACACTGGTACTGAAGGGGTAAAGAATGATTCTTCATGGACACTGGTACTGAAGGGGTAAAGAATGATTCTTCATGGACACTGGTACTGAAGGGGTAAAGAATGATTCTTCATGGACACTGGTACTGAAGGGGTAAAGAATGATTCTTCATGGACACTGGTACTGAAGGGGTAAAGAATGATTATTTGGACACTGGTACAGGGGTGGACTTCATGGACACTGGTACTGAAGGGGTAAAGAATGATTCTTCATGGACACTGGTACTGAAGGGGTAAAGAATGATTCTTCATGGACACTGGTACTGAAGGGGTAAAGAATGATTCTTCATGGACACTGGTACTGAAGGGGTAAAGAATGATTCTTCATGGACACTGGTACTGAAGGGGTAAAGAATGATTCTTCATGGACACTGGTACTGAAGGGGTAAAGAATGATTCTTCATGGACACTGGTACTGAAGGGGTAAAGAATGATTCTTCATGGACACTGGTACTGAAGGGGTAAAGAATGATTCTTCATGGACACTGGTACTGAAGGGGTAAAGAATGATTCTTCATGGACACTGGTACTGAAGGGGTAAAGAATGATTCTTCATGGACACTGGTACTGAAGGGGTAAAGAATGATTCTTCATGGACACTGGTACTGAAGGGGTAAAGAATGATTCTTCATGGACACTGGTACTGAAGGGGTAAAGAATGATTATTCATGGACACTGGTACTGAAGGGGTAAAGAATGATTATTCAGGGACACTGGTACTGAAGGGGTAAAGAATGATTCTTCATGGACACTGGTACTGAAGGGGTAAAGAATGATTATTCAGGGACACTGGTACTGAAGGGGTAAAGAATGATTCTTCAGGGACACTGGTACTGAAGGGGTAAAGAATGATTCTTCAGGGACACTGGTACTGAAGGGGTAAAGAATGATTCTTCATGGACACTGGTACTGAAGGGGTAAAGAATGATTCTTCATGGACACTGGTACTGAAGGGGTAAAGAATGATTCTTCATGGACACTGGTACTGAAGGGGTAAAGAATGATTCTTCATGGACACTGGTACTGAAGGGGTAAAGAATGATTCTTCATGGACACTGGTACTGAAGGGGTAAAGAATGATTCTTCATGGACACTGGTACTGAAGGGGTAAAGAATGATTCTTCATGGACACTGGTACTGAAGGGGTAAAGAATGATTCTTCATGGACACTGGTACTGAAGGGGTAAAGAATGATTCTTCATGGACACTGGTACTGAAGGGGTAAAGAATGATTCTTCATGGACACTGGTACTGAAGGGGTAAAGAATGATTCTTCATGGACACTGGTACTGAAGGGGTAAAGAATGATTCTTCATGGACACTGGTACTGAAGGGGTAAAGAATGATTCTTCATGGACACTGGTACTGAAGGGGTAAAGAATGATTCTTCATGGACACTGGTACTGAAGGGGTAAAGAATGATTCTTTCATGGACTGAAGGGTAAAGAATGACTTCATGGACACTGGTACTGAAGGGGTAAAGAATGATTCTTCATGGACACTGGTACTGAAGGGGTAAAGAATGATTCTTCATGGACACTGGTACTGAAGGGGTAAAGAATGTGGACACTGGTACTGAAGGGGTAAAGAATGATTCTTCATGGACACTGGTACTGAAGGGGTAAAGAATGATTATTCATGGACACTGGTACTGAAAGGGTAAAGAATGATTCTTCATGGACACTGGTACTGAAGGGGTAAAGAATGATTCTTCAGGGACACTGGTACTGAAGGGGTAAAGAATGATTCTTCATGGACACTGGTACTGAAGGGGTCAAGAATGATTCTTCATGGACACTGGTACTGAAGGGGTAAAGAATGATTCTTCATGGACACTGGTACTGAAGGGGTAAAGGATGATTCTTCATGGACACTGGTACTGAAGGGGTAAAGAATGATTCTTCATGGACACTGGTACTGAAGGGGTAAAGAATGATTCTTCATGGACACTGGTACTGAAGGGGTAAAGAATGATTCTTCATGGACACTGGTACTGAAGGGGTAAAGAATGATTCTTCATGGACACTGGTACTGAAGGGGTAAAGAATGATTCTTCATGGACACTGGTACTGAAGGGGTAAAGAATGATTCTTCATGGACACTGGTACTGAAGGGGTAAAGAATGATTCTTCATGGACACTGGTACTGAAGGGGTAAAGAATGATTCTTCATGGACACTGGTACTGAAGGGGTAAAGAATGATTCTTCATGGACACTGGTACTGAAGGGGTAAAGAATGATTCTTCATGGACACTGGTACTGAAGGGGTAAAGAATGATTCTTCATGGACACTGGTACTGAAGGGGTAAAGAATGATTCTTCATGGACACTGGTACTGAAGGGGTAAAGAATGATTCTTCATGGACACTGGTACTGAAGGGGTAAAGAATGATTCTTCATGGACACTGGTACTGAAGGGGTAAAGAATGATTCTTCATGGACACTGGTACTGAACTAAAGAATGATTCTTCATGGACACTGGTACTGAAGGGGTAAAGAATGATTCTTCATGGACACTGGTACTGAAGGGGTAAAGAATGATTCTTCATGGACACTGGTACTGAAGGGGTAAAGAATGATTCTTCATGGACACTGGTACTGAAGGGGTAAAGAATGATTCTTCATGGACACTGGTACTGAAGGGGTAAAGAATGATTCTTCATGGACACTGGTACTGAAGGGGTAAAGAATGATTCTTCATGGACACTGGTACTGAAGGGGTAAAGAATGATTCTTCATGGACACTGGTACTGAATGATTCTTCATGGACACTGGAAGGGGTAAAGAATGATTCTTCATGGACACTGGTACTGAAGGGTAAAGAATGATTATTCATGGACACTGGTACTGAAGGGGTAAAGAATGATTCTTCATGGACACTGGTACTAAAGAATGATTCTTCATGGACACTGGTACTGAAGGGGTAAAGAATGATTCTTCATGGACACTGGTACTGAAGGGGTAAAGAATGATTCTTCAGGGACACTGGTACTGAAGGGGTAAAGAATGATTCTTCATGGACACTGGTACTGAAGGGGTAAAGAATGATTCTTCATGGACACTGGTAAAGGGGTAAAGAATGATTCTTCATGGACACTGGTACTGAAGGGGTAAAGAATGATTCTTCATGGACACTGGTACTGAAGGGGTAAAGAATGATTCTTCATGGACACTGGTACTGAAGGGGTAAAGAATGATTCTTCATGGACACTGGTACTGAAGGGGTAAAGAATGATTCTTCATGGACACTGGTACTGAAGGGGTAAAGAATGATTCTTCATGGACACTGGTACTGAAGGGGTAAAGAATGATTCTTCATGGACACTGGTACTGTGAAAGGGGTATATTCTTCATGGACACTGGTACTGAAGGGGTAAAGAATGATTCTTCACTGGACTGAACTGAATGATTCTTCATGGACACTGGTACTGAAGGGGTAAAGAATGATTCTTCATGGACACTGGTACTGAAGGGGTAAAGAATGATTCTTCATGGACACTGGTACTGAAGGGGTAAAGAATGATTCTTCATGGACACTGGTACTGAAGGGGTAAAGAATGATTCTTCATGGACACTGGTACTGAAGGGGTAAAGAATGATTCTTCATGGACACTGGTACTGAAGGGGTAAAGAATGATTCTTCATGGACACTGGTACTGAAGGGGTAAAGAATGATTCTTCATGGACACTGGTACTGAAGGGGTAAAGAATGATTCTTCATGGACACTGGTACTGAAGGGGTAAAGAATGATTCTTCATGGACACTGGTACTGAAGGGGTAAAGAATGATTCTTCATGGACACTGGTACTGAAGGGGTAAAGAATGATTCTTCATGGACACTGGTACTGAAGGGGTAAAGAATGATTATTCATGGACACTGGTACTGAAGGGGTAAAGAATGATTCTTCATGGACACTGGTACTGAAGGGGTAAAGAATGATTCTTCATGGACACTGGTACTGAAGGGGTAAAGAATGATTCTTCATGGACACTGGTACTGAAGGGGTAAAGAATGATTCTTCATGGACACTGGTACTGAAGGGGTAAAGAATGATTATTCATGGACACTGGTACTGAAGGGTAAAGAATGATTCTTCATGGACACTGGTACTGAAGGGGTAAAGAATGATTCTTCATGGACACTGGTACTGAAGGGGTAAAGAATGATTCTTCATGGACACTGGTACTGAAGGGGTAAAGAATGATTCTTCATGGACACTGGTACTGAAGGGGTAAAGAATGATTCTTCATGGACACTGGTACTGAAGGGGTAAAGAATGATTCTTCATGGACACTGGTACTGAAGGGGTAAAGAATGATTCTTCATGGACACTGGTACTGAAGGGTAAAGAATGATTCTTCATGGACACTGGTACTGAAGGGGTAAAGAATGATTCTTCATGGACACTGGTACTGAAGGGGTAAAGAATGATTCTTCATGGACACTGGTACTGAAGGGGTAAAGAATGGGTACTGAAGGGGTAAAGAATGATTCTTCATGGACACTGGTACTGAAGGGGTAAAGAATGATTCTTCATGGACACTGGTACTGAAGGGGTAAAGAATGATTCTTCATGGACACTGGTACTGAAGGGGTAAAGAATGATTCTTCATGGACACTGGTACTGAAGGGGTAAAGAATGATTCTTCATGGACACTGGTACTGAAGGGGTAAAGAATGATTCTTCATGGACACTGGTACTGAAGGGGTAAAGAATGATTCTTCATGGACACTGGTACTGAAGGGGTAAAGAATGATTCTTCATGGACACTGGTACTGAAGGGGTAAAGAATGATTCTTCATGGACACTGGTACTGAAGGGGTAAAGAATGATTCTTCATGGACACTGAAGGGGTAAAGAATGATTCTTCATGGACACTGGTACTGAAGGGGTAAAGAATGATTCTTCATGGACACTGGTACTGAAGGGGTAAAGAATGATTCTTCATGGACACTGGTACTGAAGGGGTAAAGAATGATTCTTCATGGACACTGGTACTGAAGGGGTAAAGAATGATTCTTCATGGACACTGGTACTGAAGGGGTAAAGAATGATTCTTCATGGACACTGGTACTGAAGGGGTAAAGAATGATTCTTCATGGACACTGGTACTGAAGGGGTAAAGAATGATTCTTCATGGACACTGGTACTGAAGGGGTAAAGAATGATTCTTCATGGACACTGGTACTGAAGGGGTAAAGAATGATTCTTCATGGACACTGGTACTGAAGGGGTAAAGAATGATTATTCATGGACACTGGTACTGAAGGGGTAAAGAATGATTATTCAGGGACACTGGTACTGAAGGGGTAAAGAATGATTCTTCAGGGACACTGGTACTGAAGGGGTAAAGAATGATTCTTCAGGGACACTGGTACTGAAGGGGTAAAGAATGATTCTTCAGGGACACTGGTACTGAAGGGGTAAAGAATGATTCTTCATGGACACTGGTACTGAAGGGGTAAAGAATGATTCTTCATGGACACTGGTACTGAAGGGGTAAAGAATGATTCTTCATGGACACTGGTACTGAAGGGGTAAAGAATGATTCTTCATGGACACTGGTACTGAAGGGGTAAAGAATGATTCTTCATGGACACTGGTACTGAAGGGGTAAAGAATGATTCTTCATGGACACTGGTACTGAAGGGGTAAAGAATGATTCTTCATGGACACTGGTACTGAAGGGGTAAAGAATGATTCTTCATGGACACTGGTACTGAAGGGGTAAAGAATGATTCTTCATGGACACTGGTACTGAAGGGGTAAAGAATGATTATTCATGGACACTGGTACTGAAGGGGTAAAGAATGATTATTCATGGACACTGGTACTGAAGGGGTAAAGAATGATTCTTCATGGACACTGGTACTGAAGGGGTAAAGAATGATTCTTCATGGACACTGGTACTGAAGGGGTAAAGAATGATTATTCATGGACACGGGTACTGAAGGGGTAAAGAATGATTCTTCATGGACACTGGTACTGAAGGGGTAAAGAATGATTCTTCATGGACACTGGTACTGAAGGGGTAAAAAATGATTCTTCATGGACACTGGTACTGGAGGGGTAAAGAATGATTCTTCATGGACACTGGTACTGGAGGGGTAAAGAATGATTCTTCATGGACACTGGTACTGAAGGGGTAAAGAATGATTCTTTGGACACTTACTGAAGGGGTAAAGAATGATTCTTCATGGACACTGGTACTGAAGGGGTAAAGAATGATTCTTCATGGACACTGGTACTGAAGGGGTAAAGAATGATTCTTCATGGACACTGGTACTGAAGGGGTAAAGAATGATTATTCATGGACACTGGTACTGAAGGGGTAAAGAATGATTATTCAGGGACACTGGTACTGAAGGGGTAAAGAATGATTATTCTGGACACTGGTACTGAAGGGGTAAAGAATGATTCTTCAGGGACACTGGTACTGAAGGGGTAAAGAATGATTCTTCAGGGACACTGGTACTGAAGGGGTAAAGAATGATTATTCAGGGACACTGGTACTGAAGGGGTAAAGAATGATTCTTCATGGACACTGGTACTGAAGGGGTAAAGAATGATTCTTCATGGACACTGGTACTGAAGGGGTAAAGAATGATTCTTCATGGACACTGGTACTGAAGGGGTAAAGAATGATTCTTCATGGACACTGGTACTGAAGGGGTAAAGAATGATTCTTCATGGACACTGGTACTGAAGGGGTAAAGAATGATTCTTCATGGACACTGGTACTGAAGGGGTAAAGAATGATTCTTCATGGACACTGGTACTGAAGGGGTAAAGAATGATTATTCATGGACACTGGTACTGAAGGGGTAAAGAATGATTCTTCATGGACACTGGTACTGAAGGGGTAAAGAATGATTCTTCATGGACACTGGTACTGAAGGGGTAAAGAATGATTCTTCATGGACACTGGTACTGAAGGGGTAAAGAATGATTCTTCATGGACACTGGTACTGAAGGGGTAAAGAATGATTCTTCATGGACACTGGTACTGAAGGGGTAAAGAATGATTCTTCATGGACACTGGTACTGAAGGGGTAAAGAATGATTCTTCATGGACACTGGTACTGAAGGGGTAAAGAATGATTCTTCATGGACACTGGTACTGAAGGGGTAAAGGATGATTCTTCATGGACACTGGTACTGAAGGGGTAAAGAATGATTCTTCATGGACACTGGTACTGAAGGGGTAAAGAATGATTCTTCATGGACACTGGTACTGAAGGGGTAAAGAATGATTCTTCATGGACACTGGTACTGAAGGGGTAAAGAATGATTCTTCATGGACACTGGTACTGAAGGGGTCAAGAATGATTCTTCATGGACACTGGTACTGAAGGGGTAAAGGATGATTATTCATGGACACTGGTACTGAAGGGGTAAAGAATGATTATTCATGGACACTGGTACTGAAGAGGTAAAGAATGATTCTTCATGGACACAGGTACTGAAGGGGTAAAGAATGATTCTTCATGGACACTGGTAAGGAAGGGGTAAAGAATGATTCTTCATGGACACTGGTACTGAAGGGGTAAAGAATGATTCTTCAGGGACACTGGTACTGAAGGGGTAAAGAATGATTCTTCATGGACACTGGTACTGAAGGGGTAAAGAATGATTCTTCATGGACACTGGTACTGAAGGGGTAAAGAATGATTCTTCATGGACACTGGTACTGAAGGGGTAAAGAATGATTCTTCATGGACACTGGTACTAAAGAATGATTCTTCATGGACACTGGTACTGAAGGGGTAAAGAATGATTCTTCATGGACACTGGTACTGAAGGGGTAAAGAATGATTCTTCATGGACACTGGTACTGAAGGGTAAAGAATGATTCTTCATGGACACTGGTACTGAAGGGGTAAAGAATGATTCTTCATGGACACTGGTACTGAAGGGGTAAAGAATGATTCTTCATGGACACTGGTACTGAAGGGGTAAAGAATGATTCTTCATGGACACTGGTACTGAAGGGGTAAAGAATGATTCTTCATGGACACTGGTACTGAAGGGGTAAAGAATGATTCTTCATGGACACTGGTACTGAAGGGGTAAAGAATGATTCTTCATGGACACTGGTACTGAAGGGGTAAAGAATGATTCTTCATGGACACTGGTACTGAAGGGGTAAAGAATGATTCTTCATGGACACTGGTACTGAAGGGGTAAAGAATGATTCTTCATGGACACTGGTACTGAAGGGGTAAAGAATGATTCTTCATGGACACTGGTACTGAAGGGGTAAAGAATGATTCTTCATGGACACTGGTACTGAAGGGGTAAAGAATGATTCTTCATGGACACTGGTACTGAAGGGGTAAAGAATGATTCTTCATGGACACTGGTACTGAAGGGGTAAAGAATGATTCTTCATGGACACTGGTACTGAAGGGGTAAAGAATGATTTGGACACTTCATGATTGGACACTGGTACTGAAGGGGTAAAGAATGATTCTTCATGGACACTGGTACTGAAGGGGTAAAGAATGATTCTTCATGGACACTGGTACTGAAGGGGTAAAGAATGATTCTTCATGGACACTGGTACTGAAGGGGTAAAGAATGATTCTTCATGGACACTGGTACTGAAGGGGTAAAGAATGATTCTTCATGGACACTGGTACTGAAGGGGTAAAGAATGATTCTTCATGGACACTGGTACTGAAGGGGTAAAGAATGATTCTTCATGGACACTGGTACTGAAGGGTAAAGAATGATTCTTCATGGACACTGGTACTGAAGGGGTAAAGAATGATTCTTCATGGACACTGGTACTGAAGGGGTAAAGAATGATTCTTCATGGACACTGGTACTGAAGGGGTAAAGAATGATTCTTCATGGACACTGGTACTGAAGGGGTAAAGAATGATTCTTCATGGACACTGGTACTGAAGGGGTAAAGAATGATTCTTCATGGACACTGGTACTGAAGGGGTAAAGAATGATTCTTCATGGACACTGGTACTGAAGGGGTAAAGAATGATTCTTCATGGACACTGGTACTGAAGGGGTAAAGAATGATTCTTCATGGACACTGGTACTGAAGGGGTAAAGAATGATTCTTCATGGACACTGGTACTGAAGGGGTAAAGAATGATTCTTCATGGACACTGGTACTGAAGGGGTAAAGAATGATTATTCATGGACACTGGTACTGAAGGGGTAAAGAATGATTCTTCAGGGACACTGGTACTGAAGGGGTAAAGAATGATTCTTCATGGACACTGGTACTGAAGGGGTAAAGAATGATTCTTCAGGGACACTGGTACTGAAGGGGTAAAGAATGATTCTTCAGGGACACTGGTACTGAAGGGGTAAAGAATGATTATTCAGGGACACTGGTACTGAAGGGGTAAAGAATGACATGGACACTGGTACTGAAGGGGTAAAGAATGATTCTTCATGGACACTGGTACTGAAGGGGTAAAGAATGATTCTTCACTGGGACACTGGTACTGAAGGGGTAAAGAATGATTCTTCATGGACACTGGTACTGAAGGGGTAAAGAATGATTCTTCATGGACACTGGTACTGAAGGGGTAAAGAATGATTCTTCATGGACACTGGTACTGAAGGGGTAAAGAATGATTCTTCATGGACACTGGTACTGAAGGGGTAAAGAATGATTCTTCATGGACACTGGTACTGAAGGGGTAAAGAATGATTCTTCATGGACACTGGTACTGAAGGGGTAAAGAATGATTCTTCATGGACACTGGTACTGAAGGGGTAAAGAATGATTCTTCATGGACACTGGTACTGAAGGGGTAAAGAATGATTCTTCATGGACACTGGTACTGAAGGGGTAAAGAATGATTCTTCATGGACACTGGTACTGAAGGGGTAAAGAATGATTCTTCATGGACACTGGTACTGAAGGGGTAAAGAATGATTCTTCATGGACACTGGTACTGAAGGGGTAAAGAATGATTCTTCATGGACACTGGTACTGAAGGGGTAAAGAATGATTCTTCATGGACACTGGTACTGAAGGGGTAAAGAATGATTCTTCATGGACACTGGTACTGAAGGGGTAAAGAATGATTCTTCATGGACACTGGTACTGAAGGGGTAAAGAATGATTATTCATGGACACTGGTACTGAAGGGGTAAAGAATGATTATTCAGGGACACTGGTACTGAAGGGGTAAAGAATGATTCTTCAGGGACACTGGTACTGAAGGGGTAAAGAATGATTCTTCAGGGACACTGGTACTGAAGGGGTAAAGAATGATTCTTCATGGACACTGGTACTGAAGGGGTAAAGAATGATTCTTCATGGACACTGGTACTGAAGGGGTAAAGAATGATTCTTCATGGACACTGGTACTGAAGGGGTAAAGAATGATTCTTCATGGACACTGGTACTGAAGGGGTAAAGAATGATTCTTCATGGACACTGGTACTGAAGGGGTAAAGAATGATTCTTCATGGACACTGGTACTGAAGGGGTAAAGAATGATTCTTCATGGACACTGGTACTGAAGGGGTAAAGAATGATTCTTCATGGACACTGGTACTGAAGGGGTAAAGAATGATTCTTCATGGACACTGGTACTGAAGGGGTAAAGAATGATTCTTCATGGACACTGGTACTGAAGGGGTAAAGAATGATTATTCATGGACACTGGTACTGAAGGGGTAAAGAATGATTCTTCATGGACACTGGTACTGAAGGGGTAAAGAATGATTCTTCATGGACACTGGTACTGAAGGGGTAAAGAATGATTCTTCATGGACACTGGTACTGAAGGGGTAAAGAATGATTCTTCATGGACACTGGTACTGAAGGGGTAAAGAATGATTCTTCATGGACACTGGTACTGAAGGGGTAAAGAATGATTCTTCATGGACACTGGTACTGAAGGGGTAAAGAATGATTCTTCATGGACACTGGTACTGAAGGGGTAAAGAATGATTCTTCATGGACACTGGTACTGAAGGGGTAAAGAATGATTCTTCATGGACACTGGTACTGAAGGGGTAAAGAATGATTATTCATGGACACTGGTACTGAAGGGGTAAAGAATGATTCTTCATGGACACTGGTACTGAAGGGGTAAAGAATGATTCTTCAGGGACACTGGTACTGAAGGGGTAAAGAATGATTCTTCATGGACACTGGTACTGAAGGGGTAAAGAATGATTCTTTCACTGGACACTTGGACACTGGTACTGAAGGGGTAAAGAATGATTCTTCAGGGACACTGGTACTGAAGGGGTAAAGAATGATTCTTCATGGACACTGGTACTGAAGGGGTAAAAATGATTCTTCAGGGACACTGGTACTGAAGGGGTAAAGAATGATTCTTCATGGACACTGGTACTGAAGGGGTAAAGAATGATTCTTCATGGACACTGGTACTGAAGGGGTAAAGAATGATTCTTCATGGACACTGGTACTGAAGGGGTAAAGAATGATTCTTCATGGACACTGGTACTGAAGGGGTAAAGAATGATTCTTCATGGACACTGGTACTGAAGGGGTAAAGAATGATTCTTCATGGACACTGGTACTGAAGGGGTAAAGAATGATTCTTCATGGACACTGGTACTGAAGGGGTAAAGAATGATTCTTCATGGACACTGGTACTGAAGGGGTAAAGAATGATTCTTCATGGACACTGGTACTGAAGGGGTAAAGAATGATTCTTCATGGACACTGGTACTGAAGGGGTAAAGAATGATTCTTCATGGACACTGGTACTGAAGGGGTAAAGAATGATTCTTCATGGACACTGGTACTGAAGGGGTAAAGAATGATTCTTCATGGACACTGGTACTGAAGGGGTAAAGAATGATTCTTCATGGACACTGGTACTGAAGGGGTAAAGAATGATTCTTCATGGACACTGGTACTGAAGGGGTAAAGAATGATTCTTCATGGACACTGGTACTGAAGGGGTAAAGAATGATTCTTCATGGACACTGGTACTGAAGGGGTAAAGAATGATTCTTCATGGACACTGGTACTGAAGGGGTAAAGAATGATTCTTCATGGACACTGGTACTGAAGGGGTAAAGAATGATTCTTCATGGACACTGGTACTGAAGGGGTAAAGAATGATTCTTCATGGACACTGGTACTGAAGGGGTAAAGAATGATTCTTCATGGACACTGGTACTGAAGGGGTAAAGAATGATTCTTCATGGACACTGGTACTGAAGGGGTAAAGAATGATTATTCAGGGACACTGGTACTGAAGGGGTAAAGAATGATTCTTCAGGGACACTGGTACTGAAGGGGTAAAGAATGATTATTCAGGGACACTGGTACTGAAGGGGTAAAGAATGATTCTTCAGGGACACTGGTACTGAAGGGGTAAAGAATGATTATTCAGGGACACTGGTACTGAAGGGGTAAAGAATGATTCTTCATGGACACTGGTACTGAAGGGGTAAAGAATGATTCTTCATGGACACTGGTACTGAAGGGGTAAAGAATGATTCTTCATGGACACTGGTACTGAAGGGGTAAAGAATGATTCTTCATGGACACTGGTACTGAAGGGGTAAAGAATGATTCTTCATGGACACTGGTACTGAAGGGGTAAAGAATGATTCTTCATGGACACTGGTACTGAAGGGTAAAGAATGATTCTTCATGGACACTGGTACTGAAGGGGTAAAGAATGATTCTTCATGGACACTGGTACTGAAGGGGTAAAGAATGATTCTTCATGGACACTGGTACTGAAGGGGTAAAGAATGATTCTTCATGGACACTGGTACTGAAGGGGTAAAGAATGATTCTTCATGGACACTGGTACTGAAGGGGTAAAGAATGATTCTTCATGGACACTGGTACTGAAGGGGTAAAGAATGATTCTTCATGGACACTGGTACTGAAGGGGTAAAGAATGATTCTTCATGGACACTGGTACTGAAGGGGTAAAGAATGATGGACACTTACTGAAGGGGTAAAGAATGATTCTTCATGGACACTGGTACTGAAGGGGTAAAGAATGATTCTTCATGGACACTGGTACTGAAGGGGTAAAGAATGATTCTTCATGGACACTGGTACTGAAGGGGTAAAGTGATTCTTCATGGACACTGGTACTGAAGGGGTAAAGAATGATTATTCATGGACACTGGTACTGAAGGGGTAAAGAATGATTCTTCAGGGACACTGGTACTGAAGGGGTAAAGAATGATTATTCAGGGACACTGGTACTGAAGGGGTAAAGAATGATTCTTCATGGACACTGGTACTGAAGGGGTAAAGAATGATTCTTCATGGACACTGGTACTGAAGGGGTAAAGAATGAATGGACACTGGTACTGAAGGGGTAAAGAATGATTCTTCATGGACACTGGTACTGAAGGGGTAAAGAATGATTCTTCATGGACACTGGTACTGAAGGGGTAAAGAATGATTCTTCATGGACACTGGTACTGAAGGGGTAAAGAATGATTCTTCATGGACACTGGTACTGAAGGGGTAAAGAATGATTCTTCATGGACACTGGTACTGAAGGGGTAAAGAATGATTCTTCATGGACACTGGTACTGAAGGGGTAAAGAATGATTCTTCATGGACACTGGTACTGAAGGGGTAAAGAATGATTCTTCATGGACACTGGTACTGAAGGGTAAAGAATGATTCTTCATGGACACTGGTACTGAAGGGGTAAAGAATGATTCTTCATGGACACTGGTACTGAAGGGGTAAAGAATGATTCTTCATGGACACTGGTACTGAAGGGGTAAAGAATGATTCTTCATGGACACTGGTGGACACTGGTACTGAAGGGGTAAAGAATGATTCTTCATGGACACTGGTACTGAAGGGGTAAAGAATGATTATTCATGGACACTGAAGGGGTATTCAGGGACACTGGTACTGAAGGGGTAAAGGATGATTCTTCATGGACACTGGTACTGAAGGGGTAAAGAATGATTCTTCAGGGACACTGGTAAGGAAGGGGTAAAGAATGATTATTCAGGGACACTGGTACTGAAGGGGTAAAGAATGATTCTTCAGGGACACTGGTACTGAAGGGGTAAAGAATGATTATTCATGGACACTGGTACTGAAAGGGTAAAGAATGATTCTTCATGGACACTTGTACTGAAGGGGTAAAGAATGATTCTTCAGGGACACTGGTAAGGAAGGGGTAAAGAATGATTCTTCATGGACACACTGAAGGGGTAAAGAATGACTGGACACTGGTACTGAAGGGGTAAAGAATGATTCTTCATGGACACTGGTACTGAAGGGGTAAAGAATGATTCTTCATGGACACTGGTACTGAAGGGGTAAAGAATGATTCTTCATGGACACTGGTACTAAAGGGTAAAGAATGATTCTTCATGGACACTGGTACTGAAGGGGTAAAGAATGATTCTTCATGGACACTGGTACTGAAGGGGTAAAGAATGATTCTTCATGGACACTGGTACTGAAGGGGTAAAGAATGATTCTTCATGGACACTGGTACTGAAGGGGTAAAGAATGATTCTTCATGGACACTGGTACTGAAAGGGGTAAAGAATGATTCTTCATGGACACTGGTACTGAAGGGGTAAAGAATGATTCTTCATGGACACTGGTACTGAAGGGGGTACTGTAAAGGGTAAAGAATGATTCTTCATGGACACACTGGTATTCTTGACACTGGTACTGAAGGGGTAAAGAATGATTCTTCATGGACACTGGTACTGAAGGGGTAAAGAATGATTCTTCATGGACACTGGTACTGAAGGGGTAAAGAATGATTCTTCATGGACACTGGTACTGAAGGGGTAAAGAATGATTCTTCATGGACACTGGTACTGAAGGGGTAAAGAATGATTCTTCATGGACACTGGTACTGAAGGGGTAAAGAATGATTCTTCATGGACACTGGTACTGAAGGGGTAAAGAATGATTCTTCATGGACACTGGTACTGAAGGGGTAAAGAATGATTCTTCATGGACACACTGAAGGGGTAAAGAATGATTCTTCATGGACACTGGTACTGAAGGGGTAAAGAATGATTCTTCATGGACACACTGGTATTCTTCATGGACACTGGTACTGAAGGGGTAAAGAATGATTCTTCATGGACACTGGTACTGGATTCTTCATGGACACTGGTACTGAAGGGGTAAAGAATGATTCTTCATGGACACTGGTACTGAAGGGGTAAAGAATGATTCTTCATGGACACTGGTACTGAAGGGGTAAAGAATGATTCTTCATGGACACTGGTACTGAAGGGGTAAAGAATGATTCTTCATGGACACTGGTACTGAAGGGGTAAAGAATGATTCTTCATGGACACTGGTACTGAAGGGGTAAAGAATGATTCTTCATGGACACTGGTACTGAAGGGGTAAAGAATGATTCTTCATGGACACTGGTACTGAAGGGGTAAAGAATGATTCTTCATGGACACTGGTACTGAAGGGTAAAGAATGATTCTTCATGGACACTGGTACTGAAGGGGTAAAGAATGATTCTTCATGGACACTGGTACTGAAGGGGTAAAGAATGATTCTTCATGGACACTGGTACTGAAGGGGTAAAGAATGATTCTTCATGGACACTGGTACTGAAGGGGTAAAGAATGATTCTTCATGGACACTGGTACTGAAGGGGTAAAGAATGATTCTTCATGGACACTACTGAAGGGGTAAAGAATGATTCTTCATGGACACTGGTAAGGGGTAAAGAATGATTCTTCATGGACACTGGTACTGAAGGGGTAAAGAATGATTCTTCATGGACACTGGTACTGAAGGGGTAAAGAATGATTCTTCATGGACACTGGTACTGAAGGGGTAAAGAATGATTCTTCATGGACACTGGTACTGAAGGGGTAAAGAATGATTCATTCACTGGGGTAAAGAATGACACTGGTACTGAAGGGGTAAAGAATGATTCTTCATGGACACTGGTACTGAAGGGGTAAAGAATGATTCTTCATGGACACTGGTACTGAAGGGGTAAAGAATGATTCTTCATGGACACTGGTACTGAAGGGGTAAAGAATGATTCTTCATGGAACTGGTACTGAAGGGGTAAAGAATGATTCTTCATGGACACTGGTACTGAAGGGGTAAAGAATGATTCTTCATGGACACTGGTACTGAAGGGGTAAAGAATGATTCTTCAGGGACACTGGTACTGAAGGGGTAAAGAATGATTCTTCAGGGACACTGGTACTGAAGGGGTAAAGAATGATTCTTCAGGGACACTGGTACTGAAGGGGTAAAGAATGATTCTTCATGGACACTGGTACTGAAGGGGTAAAGAATGATTCTTCATGGACACTGGTACTGAAGGGGTAAAGAATGATTCTTCATGGACACTGGTACTGAAGGGGTAAAGAATGATTCTTCATGGACACTGGTACTGAAGGGGTAAAGAATGATTCTTCATGGACACTGGTACTGAAGGGGTAAAGAATGATTCTTCATGGACACTGGTACTGAAGGGGTAAAGAATGATTCTTCATGGACACTGGTACTGAAGGGGTAAAGAATGATTCTTCATGGACACTGGTACTGAAGGGGTAAAGAATGATTCTTCATGGACACTGGTACTGAAGGGGTAAAGAATGATTCTTCATGGACACTGGTACTGGTAATGATTCTTCATGGACACTGGTAAAGGGGTAAAGAATGATTCTTCATGGACACTGGTACTGAAGGGGTAAAGAATGATTCTTCATGGACACTGGTACTGAAGGGGTAAAGAATGATTCTTCATGGACACTGGTACTGAAGGGGTAAAGAATGATTCTTCATGGACACTGGTACTGAAGGGGTAAAGAATGATTCTTCATGGACACTGGTACTGAAGGGGTAAAGAATGATTATTCATGGACACTGGTACTGAAGGGGTAAAGAATGATTCTTCATGGACACTGGTACTGAAGGGGTAAAGAATGATTCTTCATGGACACTGGTACTGAAGGGGTAAAGAATGATTCTTCATGGACACTGGTACTGAAGGGGTAAAGAATGATTCTTCATGGACACTGGTACTGAAGGGGTAAAGAATGATTCTTCATGGACACTGGTACTGAAGGGGTAAAGAATGATTCTTCATGGACACTGGTACTGAAGGGGTAAAGAATGATTCTTCATGGACACTGGTACTGAAGGGGTAAAGAATGATTCTTCATGGACACTGGTACTGAAGGGGTAAAGAATGATTCTTCATGGACACACTGAATGTGGACACTGGTACTGAAGGGGTAAAGAATGATTCTTCATGGACACTGGTACTGAAGGGGTAAAGAATGATTCTTCATGGACACTGGTGGAAGGGGTAAAGAATGATTCTTCATGGACACTGGTAATGTAAAGGGTAAAGAATGATTCTTCATGGACACTGGTACTGAACGGGTAAAGAATGATTCTTCATGGACACTGGTACTGAAGGGGTAAAGAATGATTCTTCATGGACACTGGTACTGAAGGGGTAAAGAATGATTATTCATGGACACTGGTACTGAAGGGGTAAAGAATGATTCTTCATGGACACTGGTACTGAAGGGGTAAAGAATGATTCTTCATGGACACTGGTACTGAAGGGGTAAAGAATGATTCTTCATGGACACTGGTACTGAAGGGGTAAAGAATGATTCTTCATGGACACTGGTACTGAAGGGGTAAAGAATGATTCTTCATGGACACTGGTACTGAAGGGGTAAAGAATGATTCTTCATGGACACTGGTACTGAAGGGGTAAAGAATGATTCTTCATGGACACTGGTACTGAAGGGGTAAAGAATGATTCTTCATGGACACTGGTACTGAAGGGGTAAAGAATGATTCTTCATGGACACTGGTACTGAAGGGGTAAAGAATGATTCTTCATGGACACTGGTACTGAAGGGGTAAAGAATGATTCTTCATGGACACTGGTACTGAAGGGGTAAAGAATGATTCTTCATGGACACTGGTAAAGGGGTAAAGAATGATTCTTCATGGACACTGGTACTGAAGGGGTAAAGAATGATTCTTCATGGACACTGGTACTGAAGGGGTAAAGAATGATTCTTCATGGACACTGGTACTGAAGGGGTAAAGAATGATTCTTCATGGACACTGGTACTGAAGGGGTAAAGAATGGGGACACTGGTACTGAAGGGGTAAAGAATGATTCTTCATGGACACTGGTACTGAAGGGGTAAAGAATGATTCTTCATGGACACTGGTACTGAAGGGGTAAAGAATGATTCTTCATGGACACTGGTACTGAAGGGGTAAAGAATGATTCTTCATGGACACTGGTACTGAAGGGGTAAAGAATGATTCTTCATGGACACTGGTACTGAAGGGGTAAAGAATGATTCTTCATGGACACTGGTACTGAAGGGGTAAAGAATGATTCTTCATGGACACTGGTACTGAAGGGGTAAAGAATGATTCTTCATGGACACTGGTACTGAAGGGGTAAAGAATGATTCTTCATGGACACTGGTACTGAAGGGGTAAAGAATGATTCTTCATGGACACTGGTACTGAAGGGGTAAAGAATGATTCTTCATGGACACTGGTACTGAAGGGGTAAAGAATGATTCTTCATGGACACTGGTACTGAAGGGGTAAAGAATGATTCTTCATGGACACTGGTACTGAAGGGGTAAAGAATGATTCTTCATGGACACTGGTACTGAAGGGGTAAAGAATGATTCTTCATGGACACTGGTACTGAAGGGGTAAAGAATGATTCTTCATGGACACTGGTACTGAAGGGGTAAAGAATGATTCTTCATGGACACTGGTACTGAAGGGTAAAGAATGATTCTTCATGGACACTGGTACTGAAGGGGTAAAGAATGATTCTTCATGGACACTGGTACTGAAGGGGTAAAGAATGATTCTTCATGGACACTGGTACTGAAGGGGTAAAGAATGATTCTTCATGGACACTGGTACTGAAGGGGTAAAGAATGATTCTTCATGGACACTGGTACTGAAGGGGTAAAGAATGATTCTTTGGACACTGGTACTGAAGGGGTAAAGAATGATTCTTCATGGACACTGGTACTGAAGGGGTAAAGAATGATTCTTCATGGACACTGGTACTGAAGGGGTAAAGAATGATTCTTCATGGACACTGGTACTGAAGGGGTAAAAAGAATGATTCTTCATGGACACTGGTACTGAAGGGGTAAAGAATGATTCTTCAGGGACACTGGTACTGAAGGGGTAAAGAATGATTCTTCATGGACACTGGTAAGGAAGGGGTAAAGAATGATTCTTCAGGGACACTGGTAGGAAGGGGTAAAGAATGATTCTTCATGGACACTGGTAATGTAAAGGGTAAAGAATGATTCTTCATGGACACTGGTACTGAACGGGTAAAGAATGATTCTTCATTGAACAGGTAAAGAATGATTCTTCATGGACACTGGTACTGAAGGGGTAAAGAATGATTCTTCAGGGACACTGGTAGGAAGGGGTAAAGAATGATTCTTCATGGACACTGGTAATGTAAAGGGTAAAGAATGATTCTTCATGGACACTGGTACTGAACGGGTAAAGAATGATTCTTCATGGACACTGGTACTGAAGGGGTAAAGAATGATTCTTCATGGACACTGGTACTGAAGGGTAAAGAATGATTCTTCATGGACACTGGTACTGAAGGGGTAAAGAATGATTCTTCATGGACACTGGTACTGAAGGGGTAAAGAATGATTCTTCATGGACACTGGTACTGAAGGGGTAAAGAATGATTCTTCATGGACACTGGTACTGAAGGGGTAAAGAATGATTCTTCATGGACACTGGTACTGAAGGGGTAAAGAATGATTCTTCATGGACACTGGTACTGAAGGGGTAAAGAATGATTCTTCATGGACACTGGTACTGAAGGGGTAAAGAATGATTCTTCATGGACACTGGTACTGAAGGGGTAAAGAATGATTCTTCATGGACACTGGTACTGAAGGGGTAAAGAATGATTCTTCATGGACACTGGTACTGAAGGGGTAAAGAATGATTCTTCATGGACACTGGTACTGAAGGGGTAAAGAATGATTCTTCATGGACACTGGTACTGAAGGGGTAAAGAATGATTCTTCATGGACACTGGTACTGAAGGGGTAAAGAATGATTCTTCATGGACACTGGTACTGAAGGGTAAAGAATGATTCTTCATGGACACTGGTACTGAAGGGGTAAAGAATGATTCTTCATGGACACTGGTACTGAAGGGGTAAAGAATGATTCTTCATGGACACTGGTACTGAAGGGGTAAAGAATGATTCTTCATGGACACTGGTACTGAAGGGGTAAAGAATGATTCTTCATGGACACTGGTACTGAAGGGGTAAAGAATGAAAGACAATGATTCTTCATGGACACACTGAAGGGGTAAAGAATGATTCTTCATGGACACTGGTACTGAAGGGTAAAGAATGATTCTTCATGGACACTGGTACTGAAGGGGTAAAGAATGATTCTTCATGGACACTGGTACTGAAGGGGTAAAGAATGATTCTTCATGGACACTGGTACTGAAGGGGTAAAGAATGATTCTTCATGGACACTGGTACTGAAGGGGTAAAGAATGATTCTTCATGGACACTGGTACTGAAGGGGTAAAGAATGATTCTTCATGGACACTGGTACTGAAGGGGTAAAGAATGATTCTTCATGGACACTGGTACTGAAGGGGTAAAGAATGATTCTTCATGGACACTGGTACTGAAGGGGTAAAGAATGATTCTTCATGGACACTGGTACTGAAGGGGTAAAGAATGATTCTTCATGGACACTGGTACTGAAGGGGTAAAGAATGATTCTTCATGGACACTGGTACTGAGGGGTAAAGAATGATTCTTCATGGACACTGGTACTGAAGGGGTAAAGAATGATTCTTCATGGACACTGGTACTGAAGGGGTAAAGAATGATTCTTCATGGACACTGGTACTGAAGGGGTAAAGAATGATTCTTCATGGACACTGGTACTGAAGGGGTAAAGAATGATTCTTCATGGACACTGGTACTGAAGGGGTAAAGAATGATTCTTCATGGACACTGGTACTGAAGGGGTAAAGAATGATTCTTCATGGACACTGGTACTGAAGGGGTAAAGAATGATTCTTCATGGACACTGGTACTGAAGGGGTAAAGAATGATTCTTCATGGACACTGGTACTGAAGGGGTAAAGAATGATTCTTCATGGACACTGGTACTGAAGGGGTAAAGAATGATTCTTCATGGACACTGGTACTGAAGGGGTAAAGAATGATTCTTCATGGACACTGGTACTGAAGGGGTAAAGAATGATTCTTCATGGACACTGGTACTGAAGGGGTAAAGAATGATTCTTCATGGACACTGGTACTGAAGGGGTAAAGAATGATTCTTCATGGACACTGGTACTGAAGGGGTAAAGAATGATTATTCATGGACACTGGTACTGAAGGGGTAAAGAATGATTCTTCATGGACACTGGTACTGAAGGGGTAAAGAATGATTCTTCATGGACACTGGTACTGAAGGGGTAAAGAATGATTCTTCATGGACACTGGTACTGAAGGGGTAAAGAATGATTCTTCATGGACACTGGTACTGAAGGGGTAAAGAATGATTCTTCATGGACACTGGTACTGAAGGGGTAAAGAATGATTCTTCATGGACACTGGTACTGAAGGGGTAAAGAATGATTCTTCATGGACACTGGTACTGAAGGGGTAAAGAATGATTCTTCATGGACACTGGTACTGAAGGGGTAAAGAATGATTCTTCATGGACACTGGTACTGAAGGGGTAAAGAATGATTCTTCATGGACACTGGTACTGAAGGGGTAAAGAATGATTCTTCATGGACACTGGTACTGAAGGGGTAAAGAATGATTCTTCATGGACACTGGTACTGAAGGGGTAAAGAATGATTCTTCATGGACACTGGTACTGAAGGGGTAAAGAATGATTCTTCATGGACACTGGTACTGAAGGGGTAAAGAATGATTCTTCATGGACACTGGTACTGAAGGGGTAAAGAATGATTCTTCATGGACACTGGTACTGAAGGGGTAAAGAATGATTCTTCATGGACACTGGTACTGAAGGGGTAAAGAATGATTCTTCATGGACACTGGTACTGAAGGGGTAAAGAATGATTCTTCATGGACACTGGTACTGAAGGGGTAAAGAATGATTCTTCATGGACACTGGTACTGAAGGGGTAAAGAATGATTCTTCATGGACACTGGTACTGAAGGGGTAAAGAATGATTCTTCATGGACACTGGTACTGAAGGGGTAAAGAATGATTATTCATGGACACTGGTACTGAAGGGGTAAAGAATGATTCTTCATGGACACTGGTACTGAAGGGGTAAAGAATGATTCTTCATGGACACTGGTACTGAAGGGGTAAAGAATGATTCTTCATGGACACTGGTACTGAAGGGGTAAAGAATGATTCTTCAGGGACACTGGTAAGGAAGGGGTAAAGAATGATTCTTCATGGACACTGGTAAGGAAGGGGTAAAGAATGATTCTTCAGGGACACTGGTAAGGAAGGGGTAAAGAATGATTCTTCATGGACACTGGTAATGTAAAGGGTAAAGAATGATTCTTCATGGACACTGGTACTGAACGGGTAAAGAATGATTCTTCATGGACACTGGTACTGAACGGGTAAAGAATGATTCTTCATGGACACTGGTACTGAAGGGGTAAAGAATGATTCTTCAGGGACACTTGTAAGGAAGGGGTAAAGAATGATTCTTCATGGACACTGGTAATGTAAAGGGTAAAGAATGATTCTTCTTGGACACTGGTACTGAACGGGTAAAGAATGATTCTTCATGGACACTGGTACTGAACGGGTAAAGAATGATTCTTCATGGACACTGGTACTGAACGGGTAAAGAATGATTCTTCATGGACACTGGTAATGTAAAGGGTAAAGAATGATTATTCATGGACACTGGTACTGAAGGGGTAAAGAATGATTCTTCATGGACACTGGTACTGAAGGGGTAAAGAATGATTCTTCATGGACACTGGTACTGAAGGGGTAAAGAATGATTCTTCATGGACACTGGTACTGAAGGGGTAAAGAATGATTCTTCATGGACACTGGTACTGAAGGGGTAAAGAATGATTCTTCATGGACACTGGTACTGAAGGGGTAAAGAATGATTCTTCATGGACACTGGTACTGAAGGGGTAAAGAATGATTCTTCATGGACACTGGTACTGAAGGGGTAAAGAATGATTCTTCATGGACACTGGTACTGAAGGGGTAAAGAATGATTATTCATGGACACTGGTACTGAAGGGGTAAAGAATGATTCTTCATGGACACTGGTACTGAAGGGGTAAAGAATGATTCTTCATGGACACTGGTACTGAAGGGGTAAAGAATGATTCTTCATGGACACTGATTGGTACTGAAGGGGTAAAGAATGATTATTCAGGGACACTGGTACTGAAGGGGTAAAGAATGATTCTTCATGGACACTGGTACTGAAGGGGTAAAGAATGATTCTTCATGGACACTGGTACTGAAGGGGTAAAGAATGATTCTTCATGGACACTGGTACTGAAGGGGTAAAGAATGATTCTTCATGGACACTGGTACTGAAGGGGTAAAGAATGATTCTTCATGGACACTGGTACTGAAGGGGTAAAGAATGATTCTTCAAGGAAGGGGTAAAGAATGATTCTTCATGGACACTGGTACTGAAGGGGAAAGAATGATTCTTCATGGACACTGGTACTGAAGGGGTAAAGAATGATTCTTCATGGACACTGGTACTGAAGGGGTAAAGAATGATTCTTCATGGACACTGGTTCAGGTAAAGAATGATTCTTCATGGACACTGGTACTGAAGGGGTAAAGAATGATTCTTCAGGGACACTGGTGGAAGGGGTAAAGAATGATTCTTCATGGACACTGGTAATGTAAAGGGTAAAGAATGATTCTTCTTGGACACTGGTACTGAACGGGTAAAGAATGATTCTTCATGGACACTGGTACTGAACGGGTAAAGAATGATTCTTCATGGACACTGGTAATGTAAAGGGTAAAGAATGATTATTCATGGACACTGGTACTGAAGGGGTAAAGAATGATTCTTCATGGACACTGGTACTGAAGGGGTAAAGAATGATTCTTCATGGACACTGGTACTGAAGGGGTAAAGAATGATTCTTCATGGACACTGGTACTGAAGGGGTAAAGAATGATTCTTCATGGACACTGGTACTGAAGGGGTAAAGAATGATTCTTCATGGACACTGGTACTGAAGGGGTAAAGAATGATTCTTCATGGACACTGGTACTGAAGGGTAAAGAATGATTCTTCATGGACACTGGTACTGAAGGGGTAAAGAATGATTCTTCATGGACACTGGTACTGAGGGGTAAAGAATGATTCTTCATGGACACTGGTACTGAAGGGGTAAAGAATGATTCTTCATGGACACTGGTACTGAAGGGGTAAAGAATGATTCTTCATGGACACTGGTACTGAAGGGGTAAAGAATGATTCTTCATGGACACTGGTACTGAAGGGGTAAAGAATGATTCTTCATGGACACTGGTACTGAAGGGGTAAAGAATGATTCTTCATGGACACTGGTACTGAAGGGGTAAAGAATGATTCTTCATGGACACTGGTACTGAAGGGGTAAAGAATGATTCTTCATGGACACTGGTACTGAAGGGGTAAAGAATGATTCTTCATGGACACTGGTACTGAAGGGGTAAAGAATGATTCTTCATGGACACTGGTACTGAAGGGGTAAAGAATGATTCTTCATGGACACTGGTACTGAAGGGGTAAAGAATGATTCTTCATGGACACTGGTACTGAAGGGGTAAAGAATGATTCTTCAGGGACACTGGTACTGAAAGGGTAAAGAATGATTCTTCATGGACACTGGTACTGAAGGGGTAAAGAATGATTCTTCATGGACACTGGTACTGAAGGGGTAAAGAATGATTCTTCATGGACACTGGTACTGAAGGGGTAAAGAATGATTCTTCATGGACACTGGTACTGAAGGGGTAAAGAATGATTCTTCATGGACACTGAAGGGGTAAAGAATGATTCTTCATGGACACTGGTAATGTAAATTCTTCATGGGGTAAAGAATGATTCTTCATGGACACTGGTACTGAAGGGGTAAAGAATGATTCTTCATGGACACTGGTACTGAAAGGGTAAAGAATGATTCTTCATGGACACTTGTACTGAAGGGGTAAAGAATGATTCTTCAGGGACACTGGTAAGGAAGGGGTAAAGAATGATTCTTCATGGACACTGGTAATGTAAAGGGTAAAGAATGATTCTTCATGGACACTGGTACTGAAGGGGTAAAGAATGATTCTTCATGGACACTGGTACTGAAGGGGTAAAGAATGATTCTTCATGGACACTGGTACTGAAGGGGTAAAGAATGATTCTTCATGGACACTGGTACTGAAGGGGTAAAGAATGATTCTTCATGGACACTGGTACTGAAGGGGTAAAGAATGATTCTTCATGGACACTGGTACTGAAGGGGTAAAGAATGATTCTTCATGGACACTGGTACTGAAGGGGGATGATTCTTCTGGACACTGGTGAAGGGGTAAAGAATGATTCTTCATGGACACTGGTACTGAAGGGGTAAAGAATGATTCTTCATGGACACTGGTACTGAAGGGGTAAAGAATGATTCTTCATGGACACTGGTACTGAAGGGGTAAAGAATGATTCTTCATGGACACTGGTACTGAAGGGGTAAAGAATGATTCTTCATGGACACTGGTACTGAAGGGGTAAAGAATGATTATTCATGGACACTGGTACTGAAGGGGTAAAGAATGATTCTTCATGGACACTGGTACTGAAGGGGTAAAGAATGATTCTTCATGGACACTGGTACTGAAGGGGTAAAGAATGATTCTTCATGGACACTGGTACTGAAGGGGTAAAGAATGATTCTTCATGGACACTGGTACTGAAGGGGTAAAGAATGATTCTTCATGGACACTGGTACTGAAGGGGTAAAGAATGATTCTTCATGGACACTGGTACTGAAGGGGTAAAGAATGATTCTTCATGGACACTGGTACTGAAGGGGTAAAGAATGATTCTTCATGGACACTGGTACTGAAGGGGTAAAGAATGATTCTTCATGGACACTGGTACTGAAGGGGTAAAGAATGATTCTACATGGACACTGGTACAGAAGGGGTAAAGAATGATTCTTCAGGGACACTGGTAAGGAAGGGGTAAAGAATGATTCTTCATGGACACTGGTAAGGAAGGGGTAAAGAATGATTCTTCAGGGACACTGGTAAGGAAGGGGTAAAGAATGATTCTTCATGGACACTGGTAATGTAAAGGGTAAAGAATGATTCTTCATGGACACTGGTACTGAACGGGTAAAGAATGATTCTTCATGGACACTGGTACTGAACGGGTAAAGAATGATTCTTCATGGACACTGGTACTGAACGGGTAAAGAATGATTCTTCATGGACACTGGTAATGAAAGGGTAAAGAATGATTCTTCATGGACACTGGTACTGAACGGGTAAAGAATGATTCTTCATGGACACTGGTACTGAAAGGGTAAAGAATGATTCTTCATGGACACTGGTACTGAAGGGGTAAAGAATGATTCTTCAGGGACACTGGTACTGAAGGGGTAAAGGATGATTCTTCATGGACACTGGTACTGAAGGGGTAAAGAATGATTCTTCATGGACACTGGTACTGAAGGGGTAAAGAATGATTCTTCATGGACACTGGTACTGAAGGGGTAAAGAATGATTCTTCATGGACACTGGTACTGAAGGGGTAAAGAATGATTCTTCATGGACACTGGTACTGAAGGGGTAAAGAATGATTCTTCATGGACACTGGTACTGAAGGGGTCAAGAATGATTCTTCATGGACACTGGTACTGAAGGGGTAAAGGATGATTATTCATGGACACTGGTACTGAAGGGGTAAAGAATGATTCTTCATGGACACTGGTACTGAAGGGGTAAAGGATGATTATTCATGGACACTGGTACTGAAGGGGTAAAGAATGATTATTCATGGACACTGGTACTGAAGGGGTAAAGGATGATTCTTCATGGACACTGGTACTGAAGGGGTAAAGAATGATTCTTCATGGACACTGGTACTGAAGGGGTAAAGAATGATTCTTCATGGACACTGGTACTGAAGGGGTAAAGAATGATTCTTCATGGACACTGGTACTGAAGGGGTAAAGAATGATTCTACATGGACACTGGTACAGAAGGGGTAAAGAATGATTCTTCAGGGACACTGGTAAGGAAGGGGTAAAGAATGATTCTTCATGGACACTGGTAAGGAAGGGGTAAAGAATGATTCTTCAGGGACACTGGTAAAGAATGATTCTTCATGGACACTGGTAATGTAAAGGGTAAAGAATGATTCTTCATGGACACTGGTACTGAAGGGGTAAAGAATGATTCTTCATGGACACTGGTACTGAACGGGTAAAGAATGATTCTTCATGGACACTGGTACTGAATGGGTAAAGAATGATTCTTCATGGACACTGGTAATGTAAAGGGTAAAGAATGATTATTCATGGACACTGGTACTGAACGGGTAAAGAATGATTCTTCATGGACACTGGTACTGAAAGGGTAAAGAATGATTCTTCATGGACACTGGTACTGAAGGGGTAAAGAATGATTCTTCATGGACACTGGTACTGAAGGGGTAAAGAATGATTCTTCATGGACACTGGTACTGAAGGGGTAAAGAATGATTATTCAGGGACACTGGTACTGAAGGGGTAAAGAATGATTATTCAGGGACACTGGTACTGAAGGGGTAAAGAATGATTCTTCATGGACACTGGTACTGAAGGGGTAAAGAATGATTATTCATGGACACTGGTACTGAAGGGGTAAAGAATGATACTTCAGGGACACTGGTACTGAAGGGGTAAAGAATGATTCTTCATGGACACTGGTACTGAAGGGGTAAAGAATGATTCTTCATGGACACTGGTACTGAAGGGGTAAAGAATGATTCTTCATGGACACTGGTACTGAAGGGGTAAAGAATGATTCTTCATGGACACTGGTACTGAAGGGGTAAAGAATGATTCTTCATGGACACTGGTACTGAAGGGGTAAAGAATGATTCTTCATGGACACTGGTACTGAAGGGGTAAAGAATGATTCTTCATGGACACTGGTACTGAAGGGGGAATGATTCTTCATGGACACTGGGGTAAAGGGGTAAAGAATGATTCTTCATGGACACTGGTACTGAAGGGGTAAAGAATGATTCTTCATGGACACTGGTACTGAAGGGGTAAAGAATGATTCTTCATGGACACTGGTACTGAAGGGGTAAAGAATGATTCTTCATGGACACTGGTACTGAAGGGGTAAAGAATGATTCTTCATGGACACTGGTACTGAAGGGGTAAAGAATGATTCTTCATGGACACTGGTACTGAAGGGGTAAAGAATGATTCTTCATGGACACTGGTACTGAAGGGGTAAAGAATGATTATTCATGGACACTGGTACTGAAGGGGTAAAGAATGATTCTTCAGGGACACTGGTACTTCATGGACACTGGTACTGAAGGGGTAAAGAATGATTCTTCATGGACACTGGTACTGAAGGGGTAAAGAATGATTCTTCATGGACACTGGTACTGAAGGGGTAAAGAATGATTCTTCATGGACACTGGTACTGAAGGGGTAAAGAATGATTCTTCATGGACACTGGTACTGAAGGGGTAAAGAATGATTCTTCATGGACACTGGTACTGAAGGGGTAAAGAATGATTCTTCATGGACACTGGTACTGAAGGGGTAAAGAATGATTCTTCATGGACACTGGTACTGAAGGGGTAAAGAATGATTCTTCATGGACACTGGTACTGAAGGGGTAAAGAATGATTCTTCATGGACACTGGTACTGAAGGGGTAAAGAATGATTCTTCATGGACACTGGTACTGAAGGGGTAAAGAATGATTCTTCATGGACACTGGTACTGAAGGGGTAAAGAATGATTCTTCATGGACACTGGTACTGAAGGGGTAAAGAATGATTCTTCATGGACACTGGTACTGAAGGGGTAAAGAATGATTCTTCATGGACACTGGTACTGAAGGGGTAAAGAATGATTCTTCATGGACACTGGTACTGAAGGGGTAAAGAATGATTCTTCATGGACACTGGTACTGAAGGGGTAAAGAATGATTCTTCATGGACACTGGTACTGAAGGGGTAAAGAATGATTATTTGGACACTGGTACTGAAGGGGTAAAGAATGATTATTCATGGACACTGGTACTGAAGGGGTAAAGAATGATTCTTCATGGACACTGGTACTGAAGGGGTAAAGAATGATTCTTCATGGACACTGGTACTGAAGGGGTAAAGAATGATTCTTCAGGGACACTGGTACTGAAGGGGTAAAGAATGATTCTTCATGGACACTGGTACTGAAGGGGTAAAGAATGATTATTCAGGGACACTGGTACTGAAGGGGTAAAGAATGATTCTTCATGGACACTGGTACTGAAGGGGTAAAGAATGATTCTTCATGGACACTGGTACTGAAGGGGTAAAGAATGATTCTTCATGGACACTGGTACTGAAGGGGTAAAGAATGATTCTTCATGGACACTGGTACTGAAGGGGTAAAGAATGATTCTTCATGGACACTGGTACTGAAGGGGTAAAGAATGATTCTTCATGGACACTGGTACTGAAGGGGTAAAGAATGATTCTTCATGGACACTGGTACTGAAGGGGTAAAGAATGATTATTCATGGACACTGGTACTGAAGGGGTAAAGAATGATTCTTCATGGACACTGGTACTGAAGGGGTAAAGAATGATTCTTCATGGACACTGGTACTGAAGGGGTAAAGAATGATTCTTCATGGACACTGGTACTGAAGGGGTAAAGAATGAATGGGGGTACTGAAGGGGTAAAGAATGATTCTTCATGGACACTGGTACTGAAGGGGTAAAGAATGATTCTTCATGGACACTGGTACTGAAGGGGTAAAGAATGATTCTTCATGGACACTGGTACTGGAGGGGTAAAGAATGATTCTTCATGGACACTGGTACTGAAGGGGTAAAGAATGATTCTTCATGGACACTGGTACTGAAGGGGTAAAGAATGATTCTTCATGGACACTGGTACTGAAGGGGTAAAGAATGATTCTTCATGGACACTGGTACTGAAGGGGTAAAGAATGATTATTCATGGACACTGGTACTGAAGGGGTAAAGAATGATTCTTCATGGACACTGGTACTGAAGGGGTAAAGAATGATTCTTCATGGACACTGGTACTGAAGGGGTAAAGAATGATTCTTCAGGGACACTGGTACTGAAGGGGTAAAGAATGATTCTTCATGGACACTGGTACTGAAGGGGTAAAGAATGATTCTTCAGGGACACTGGTACTGAAGGGGTAAAGAATGATTCTTCAGGGACACTGGTACTGAAGGGGTAAAGAATGATTCTTCATGGACACTGGTACTGAAGGGGTAAAGAATGATTCTTCATGGACACTGGTACTGAAGGGGTAAAGAATGATTCTTCATGGACACTGGTACTGAAGGGGTAAAGAATGATTCTTCATGGACACTGGTACTGAAGGGGTAAAGAATGATTCTTCATGGACACTGGTACTGAAGGGGTAAAGAATGATTCTTCATGGACACTGGTACTGAAGGGGTAAAGAATGATTCTTCATGGACACTGGTACTGAAGGGGTAAAGAATGATTATTCATGGACACTGGTACTGAAGGGGTAAAGAATGATTCTTCATGGACACTGGTACTGAAGGGGTAAAGAATGATTCTTCATGGACACTGGTACTGAAGGGGTAAAGAATGATTCTTCATGGACACTGGTACTGAAGGGGTAAAGAATGATTCTTCATGGACACTGGTACTGAAGGGGTAAAGAATGATTCTTCATGGACACTGGTACTGAAGGGGTAAAGAATGATTCTTCATGGACACTGGTACTGAAGGGGTAAAGAATGATTCTTCATGGACACTGGTACTGAAGGGGTAAAGAATGATTCTTCATGGACACTGGTACTGAAGGGGTAAAGAATGATTCTTCATGGACACTGGTACTGAAGGGGTAAAGAATGATTCTTCATGGACACTGGTACTGAAGGGGTAAAGAATGATTCTTCATGGACACTGGTACTGAAGGGGTAAAGAATGATTCTTCATGGACACTGGTACTGAAGGGGTAAAGAATGATTCTTCATGGACACTGGTACTGAAGGGGTAAAGAATGATTCTTCATGGACACTGGTACTGAAGGGGTAAAGAATGATTCTTCATGGACACTGGTACTGAAGGGGTAAAGAATGATTCTTCATGGACACTGGTACTGAAGGGGTAAAGAATGATTCTTCATGGACACTGGTACTGAAGGGGTAAAGAATGATTATTCATGGACACTGGTACTGAAGAGGTAAAGAATGATTCTTCATGGACACAGGTACTGAAGGGGTAAAGAATGATTCTTCATGGACACTGGTACTGGAGGGGTAAAGAATGATTCTTCATGGACACTGGTACTGAAGGGGTAAAGAATGATTCTTCATGGACACTGGTACTGAAGGGGTAAAGAATGATTCTTCATGGACACTGGTACTGAAGGGGTAAAGAATGATTCTTCATGGACACTGGTACTGAAGGGGTAAAGAATGATTATTCATGGACACTGGTACTGAAGGGGTAAAGAATGATTCTTCATGGACACTGGTACTGAAGGGGTAAAGAATGATTCTTCATGGACACTGGTACTGAAGGGGTAAAGAATGATTCTTCATGGACACTGGTACTGAAGGGGTAAAGAATGATTCTTCATGGACACTGGTACTGAAGGGGTAAAGAATGATTCTTCATGGACACTGGTACTGAAGGGGTAAAGAATGATTCTTCATGGACACTGGTACTGAAGGGGTAAAGAATGATTCTTCATGGACACTGGTACTGAAGGGGTAAAGAATGATTCTTCATGGACACTGGTACTGAAGGGGTAAAGAATGATTCTTCATGGACACTGGTACTGAAGGGGTAAAGAATGATTCTTCATGGACACTGGTACTGAAGGGGTAAAGAATGATTCTTCATGGACACTGGTACTGAAGGGGTAAAGAATGATTCTTCATGGACACTGGTACTGAAGGGGTAAAGAATGATTCTTCATGGACACTACTGGTACTGAAGGGGTAAAGAATGATTCTTCATGGACACTGGTACTGAAGGGGTAAAGAATGATTCTTCATGGACACTGGTACTGAAGGGGTAAAGAATGATTCTTCATGGACACTGGTACTGAAGGGGTAAAGAATGATTCTTCATGGACACTGGTACTGAAGGGGTAAAGAATGATTCTTCATGGACACTGGTACTGAAGGGGTAAAGAATGATTCTTCATGGACACTGGTACTGAAGGGGTAAAGAATGATTCTTCATGGACACTGGTACTGAAGGGGTAAAGAATGATTCTTCATGGACACTGGTACTGAAGGGGTAAAGAATGATTCTTCATGGACACTGGTACTGAAGGGGTAAAGAATGATTCTTCATGGACACTGGTACTAAAGAATGATTATTCATGGACACTGGTACTGAAGGGGTAAAGAATGATTCTTCATGGACACTGGTACTGAAGGGGTAAAGAATGATTCTTCATGGACACTGGTACTGAAGGGGTAAAGAATGATTCTTCATGGACACTGGTACTGAAGGGGTAAAGAATGATTCTTCATGGACACTGGTACTGAAGGGGTAAAGAATGATTCTTCATGGACACTGGTACTGAAGGGGTAAAGAATGATTCTTCATGGACACTGGTACTGAAGGGGTAAAGAATGATTCTTCATGGACACTGGTACTGAAGGGGTAAAGAATGATTCTTCATGGACACTGGTACTGAAGGGGTAAAGAATGATTCTTCATGGACACTGGTACTGAAGGGGTAAAGAATGATTCTTCATGGACACTGGTACTGAAGGGGTAAAGAATGATTATTCATGGACACTGGTACTGAAGGGGTAAAGAATGATTATTCAGGGACACTGGTACTGAAGGGGTAAAGAATGATTATTCATGGACACTGGTACTGAAGGGGTAAATAATTATTCTTCATGGACACTGGTACCGAAGGGGTAAAGAATGATTATTCATGGACACGGGTACTGAAGGGGTAAAGAATGATTCTTCATGGACACTGGTACTGAAGGGGTAAAGAATTATTCTTCATGGACACTGGTACCGAAGGGGTAAAGAATGATTCTTCATGGACACTGGTACTGAAGGGGTAAAGAATGATTATTCATGGACACGGGTACTGAAGGGGTAAAGAATGATTCTTCATGGACACTGGTACTGAAGGGGTAAAGAATGATTCTTCATGGACACTGGTACTGAAGGGGTAAAGAATGATTCTTCATGGACACTGGTACTGAAGGGGTAAAGAATGATTCTTCATGGACACTGGACTGAAGGGGTAAAGAATGATTCTTCTGGACACTGGTACTGAAGGGGTAAAGAATGATTCTTCATGGACACTGGTACTGAAGGGGTAAAGAATGATTCTTCATGGACACTGGTACTGAAGGGGTAAAGAATGATTCTTCATGGACACTGGTACTGAAGGGGTAAAGAATGATTCTTCATGGACACTGGTACTGAAGGGGTAAAGAATGATTCTTCATGGACACTGGTACTGAAGGGGTAAAGAATGATTCTTTGGACACTGGTACTGAAGGGGTAAAGAATGACTTCATGGACACTGGTACTGAAGGGGTAAAGAATGATTCTTCATGGACACTGGTACTGAAGGGGTAAAGAATGATTATTCATGGACACTGGTACTGAAGGGGTAAAGAATGATTCTTCATGGACACTGGTACTGAAGGGGTAAAGAATGATTCTTCATGGACACTGGTACTGAAGGGGTAAAGAATGATTCTTCATGGACACTGGTACTGAAGGGGTAAAGAATGATTCTTCATGGACACTGGTACTGAAGGGGTAAAGAATGATTCTTTGGACACTGGTACTGAAGGGGTAAAGAATGATTCTTCATGGACACTGGTACTGAAGGGGTAAAGAATGATTCTTCATGGACACTGGTACTGAAGGGGTAAAGAATGATTCTTCATGGACACTGGTACTGAAGGGGTAAAGAATGATTCTTCAGGGACACTGGTACTGAAGGGGTAAAGAATGATTCTTCATGGACACTGGTAAGGAAGGGGTAAAGAATGATTCTTCAGGGACACTGGTAGGAAGGGGTAAAGAATGATTCTTCATGGACACTGGTAATGTAAAGGGTAAAGAATGATTCTTCATGGACACTGGTACTGAACGGGTAAAGAATGATTCTTCATGGACACTGGTACTGAAAGGGTAAAGAATGATTCTTCATGGACACTGGTACTGAAGGGGTAAAGAATGATTCTTCAGGGAAGGGGTAAAGAATGATTCTTCATGGACACTGGTACTGTAAAGGGTAAAGAATGATTCTTCATGGACACTGGTACTGAAGGGGTAAAGAATGATTCTTCATGGACACTGGTACTGAAGGGGTAAAGAATGATTCTTCATGGACACTGGTACTGAAGGGGTAAAGAATGATTCTTCATGGACACTGGTACTGAAGGGGTAAAGAATGATTCTTCATGGACACTGGTACTGAAGGGGTAAAGAATGATTCTTCATGGACACTGGTACTGAAGGGGTAAAGAATGATTCTTCATGGACACTGGTACTGAAGGGGTAAAGAATGATTCTTCATGGACACTGGTACTGAAGGGGTAAAGAATGATTCTTCATGGACACTGGTACTGAAGGGGTAAAGAATGATTCTTCATGGACACTGGTACTGAAGGGGTAAAGAATGATTCTTCATGGACACTGGTACTGAAGGGGTAAAGAATGATTCTTCATGGACACTGGTACTGAAGGGGTAAAGAATGATTCTTCATGGACACTGGTACTGAAGGGGTAAAGAATGATTCTTCATGGACACTGGTACTGAAGGGGTAAAGAATGATTCTTCATGGACACTGGTACTGAAGGGGTAAAGAATGATTCTTCATGGACACTGGTACTGAAGGGGTAAAGAATTATTCTTCATGGACACTGGTACCGAAGGGGTAAAGAATGATTCTTCATGGACACTGGTACTGAAGGGGTAAAGAATGATTATTCATGGACACGGGTACTGAAGGGGTAAAGAATGATTCTTCATGGACACTGGTACTGAAGGGGTAAAGAATGATTCTTCATGGACACTGGTACTGAAGGGGTAAAAAATGATTCTTCATGGACACTGGTACTGGAGGGGTAAAGAATGATTCTTCATGGACACTGGTACTGGAGGGGTAAAGAATGATTCTTCATGGACACTGGTACTGAAGGGGTAAAGAATGATTCTTCATGGACACTGGTACTGAAGGGGTAAAGAATGATTCTTCATGGACACTGGTACTGAAGGGGTAAAGAATGATTCTTCATGGACACTGGTACTGAAGGGGTAAAGAATGATTCTTCATGGACACTGGTACTGAAGGGGTAAAGAATGATTCTTCATGGACACTGGTACTGAAGGGGTAAAGAATGATTCTTCATGGACACTGGTACTGAAGGGGTAAAGAATGATTCTTCATGGACACTGGTACTGAAGGGGTAAAGAATGATTCTTTGGACACTGGTACTGAAGGGGTAAAGAATGATTCTTCATGGACACTGGTACTGAAGGGGTAAAGAATGATTCTTCATGGACACTGGTACTGAAGGGGTAAAGAATGATTCTTCATGGACACTGGTACTGAAGGGGTAAAGAATGATTCTTCATGGACACTGGTACTGAAGGGGTAAAGAATGATTCTTCATGGACACTGGTACTGAAGGGGTAAAGAATGATTCTTCATGGACACTGGTACTGAAGGGGTAAAGAATGATTCTTCATGGACACTGGTACTGAAGGGGTAAAGAATGATTCTTCATGGACACTGGTACTGAAGGGGTAAAGAATGATTCTTCATGGACACTGGTACTGAAGGGGTAAAGAATGATTCTTCATGGACACTGGTACTGAAGGGGTAAAGAATGATTCTTCATGGACACTGGTACTGAAGGGGTAAAGAATGATTCTTCAGGGACACTGGTACTGAAGGGGTAAAGAATGATTCATGGACACTGGTACTGAAGGGGTAAAGAATGATTCTTCAGGGACACTGGTACTGAAGGGGTAAAGAATGATTCTTCATGGACACTGGTACTGAAGGGGTAAAGAATGATTCTTCATGGACACTGGTACTGAAGGGGTAAAGAATGATTCTTCATGGACACTGGTACTGAAGGGGTAAAGAATGATTCTTCATGGACACTGGTACTGAAGGGGTAAAGAATGATTCTTCATGGACACTGGTACTGAAGGGGTAAAGAATGATTCTTCATGGACACTGGTACTGAAGGGGTAAAGAATGATTCTTCATGGACACTGGTACTGAAGGGGTAAAGAATGATTCTTCATGGACACTGGTACTGAAGGGGTAAAGAATGATTCTTCATGGACACTGGTACTGAAGGGGTAAAGAATGATTCTTCATGGACACTGGTACTGAAGGGGTAAAGAATGATTCTTCATGGACACTGGTACTGAAGGGGTAAAGAATGATTCTTCATGGACACTGGTACTGAAGGGGTAAAGAATGATTCTTCATGGACACTGGTACTGAAGGGGTAAAGAATGATTCTTCATGGACACTGGTACTGAAGGGGTAAAGAATGATTCTTCATGGACACTGGTACTGAAGGGGTAAAGAATGATTCTTCATGGACACTGGTACTGAAGGGGTAAAGAATGATTCTTCATGGACACTGGTACTGAAGGGGTAAAGAATGATTCTTCATGGACACTGGTACTGAAGGGGTAAAGAATGATTCTTCATGGACACTGGTACTGAAGGGGTAAAGAATGATTCTTCATGGACACTGGTACTGAAGGGGTAAAGAATGATTCTTCATGGACACTGGTACTGAAGGGGTAAAGAATGATTCTTCATGGACACTGGTACTGAAGGGGTAAAGAATGATTCTTCATGGACACTGGTACTGAAGGGGTAAAGAATGATTCTTCATGGACACTGGTACTGAAGGGGTAAAGAATGATTATTCATGGACACTGGTACTGGGGTAAAGAATGATTCTTCATGGACACTGGTACTGAAGGGGTAAAGAATGATTCTTCATGGACACTGGTACTGAAGGGGTAAAGAATGATTCTTCATGGACACTGGTACTGAAGGGGTAAAGAATGATTCTTCATGGACACTGGTACTGAAGGGGTAAAGAATGATTCTTCATGGACACTGGTACTGAAGGGGTAAAGAATGATTCTTCAGGGACACTGGTACTGAAGGGGTAAAGAATGATTCTTCATGGACACTGGTAAGGAAGGGGTAAAGAATGATTCTTCAGGGACACTGGTACTGAAGGGGTAAAGAATGATTCTTCATGGACACTGGTAATGTAAAGGGTAAAGAATGATTCTTCATGGACACTGGTACTGAAGGGGTAAAGAATGATTCTTCATGGACACTGGTACTGAAGGGGTAAAGAATGATTCTTCATGGACACTGGTACTGAAGGGGTAAAGAATGATTCTTCATGGACACTGGACTGAAGGGGTAAAGAATGATTCTTCATGGACACTGGTACTGAAGGGGTAAAGAATGATTCTTCATGGACACTGGTACTGAAGGGGTAAAGAATGATTCTTCATGGACACTGGTACTGAAGGGGTAAAGAATGATTCTTCATGGACACTGGTACTGAAGGGGTAAAGAATGATTCATGGACACTGGTACTGAAGGGGTAAAGAATGATTCTTCATGGACACTGGTACTGAAGGGGTAAAGAATGATTCTTCATGGACACTGGTACTGAAGGGGTAAAGAATGATTCTTCATGGACACTGGTACTGAAGGGGTAAAGAATGATTCTTCATGGACACTGGTACTGAAGGGGTAAAGAATGATTCTTCATGGACACTGGTACTGAAGGGGTAAAGAATGATTCTTCATGGACACTGGTACTGAAGGGGTAAAGAATGATTCTTCATGGACACTGGTACTGAAGGGGTAAAGAATGATTCTTCATGGACACTGGTACTGAAGGGGTAAAGAATGATTCTTCATGGACACTGGTACTGAAGGGGTAAAGAATGATTCTTCATGGACACTGGACACTGGTACTGAAGGGGTAAAGAATGATTCTTCATGGACACTGGTACTGAAGGGGTAAAGAATGATTCTTCATGGACACTGGTACTGAAGGGGTAAAGAATGATTATTCAGGGACACTGGTACTGAAGGGGTAAAGAATGATTCTTCATGGACACTGGTACTGAAGGGGTAAAGAATGATTCTTCATGGACACTGGTACTGAAGGGGTAAAGAATGATTCTTCATGGACACTGGTACTGAAGGGGTAAAGAATGATTCTTCATGGACACTGGTACTGAAGGGGGAATGATTCTTCATGGACACTGGTACTGAAGGGGTAAAGAATGATTCTTCATGGACACTGGTACTGAAGGGGTAAAGAATGATTCTTCATGGACACTGGTACTGAAGGGGTAAAGAATGATTCTTCATGGACACTGGTACTGAAGGGGTAAAGAATGATTCTTCATGGACACTGGTACTGAAGGGGTAAAGAATGATTCTTCATGGACACTGGTACTGAAGGGGTAAAGAATGATTCTTCATGGACACTGGTACTGAAGGGGTAAAGAATGATTCTTCATGGACACTGGTACTGAAGGGGTAAAGAATGATTCTTCATGGACACTGGTACTGAAGGGGTAAAGAATGATTCTTCATGGACACTGGTACTGAAGGGGTAAAGAATGATTCTTCATGGACACTGGTACTGAAGGGGTAAAGAATGATTCTTCATGGACACTGGTACTGAAGGGGTAAAGAATGATTCTTCATGGACACTGGTACTGAAGGGGTAAAGAATGATTCTTCATGGACACTGGTACTGAAGGGGTAAAGAATGATTCTTCATGGACACTGGTACTGAAGGGGTAAAGAATGATTCTTCATGGACACTGGTACTGAAGGGGTAAAGAATGATTCTTCATGGACACTGGTACTGAAGGGGTAAAGAATGATTCTTCATGGACACTGGTACTGAAGGGGTAAAGAATGATTATTCATGGACACTGGTACTGAAGAGGTAAAGAATGATTCTTCATGGACACAGGTACTGAAGGGGTAAAGAATGATTCTTCATGGACACTGGTACTGAAGGGGTAAAGAATGATTCTTCAGACACTGGTACTGAAGGGGTAAAGAATGATTCTTCATGGACACTGGTACTGAAGGGGTAAAGAATGATTCTTCATGGACACTGGTACTGAAGGGGTAAAGAATGATTCTTCATGGACACTGGTACTGAAGGGGTAAAGAATGATTCTTCATGGACACTGGTACTGAAGGGGTAAAGAATGATTCTTCATGGACACTGGTACTGAAGGGGTAAAGAATGATTCTTCATGGACACTGGTACTGAAGGGGTAAAGAATGATTCTTCAGGACACTGGTACTGAAGGGGTAAAGAATGATTCTTCATGGACACTGGTACTGAAGGGGTAAAGAATGATTCTTGGACACTGGACACTGGACACTGGTACTGAAGGGGTAAAGAATGATTCTTCATGGACACTGGTACTGAAGGGGTAAAGAATGATTCTTCATGGACACTGGTACTGAAGGGGTAAAGAATGATTCTTCATGGACACTGGTACTGAAGGGGTAAAGAATGATTCTTCATGGACACTGGTACTGAAGGGGTAAAGAATGATTCTTCATGGACACTGGTACTGAAGGGGTAAAGAATGATTCTTCATGGACACTGGTACTGAAGGGGTAAAGAATGATTCTTCATGGACACTGGTACTGAAGGGGTAAAGAATGATTCTTCATGGACACTGGTACTGAAGGGGTAAAGAATGATTCTTCATGGACACTGGTACTGAAGGGGTAAAGGATTCAGGGACACTGGTACTGAAGGGGTAAAGAATGATTCTTCATGGACACTGGTACTGAAGGGGTAAAGAATGATTCTTCATGGACACTGGTACTGAAGGGGTAAAGAATGATTCTTCATGGACACTGGTACTGAAGGGGTAAAGAATGATTCTTCATGGACACTGGTACTGAAGGGGTGGATTCTTCATGGACACTGGTACTGAAGGGGTAAAGAATGATTCTTCATGGACACTGGTACTGAAGGGGTAAAGAATGATTCTTCATGGACACTGGTACTGAAGGGGTAAAGAATGATTCTTCATGGACACTGAATGATTCTTCAGGGACACTGGTAAGGGGTAAAGAATGATTCTTCATGGACACTGGTACTGTAAAGGGTAAAGGTGGACAAGAATGATTCTTCATGGACACTGGTACTGAAGGGGTAAAGAATGATTCTTCATGGACACTGGTACTGAAGGGGTAAAGAATGATTCTTCATGGACACTGGTACTGAAGGGGTAAAAAATGATTCTTCATGGACACTGGTACTGGAGGGGTAAAGAATGATTCTTCATGGACACTGGTACTGGAGGGGTAAAGAATGATTCTTCATGGACACTGGTACTGAAGGGGTAAAGAATGATTCTTCATGGACACTGGTACTGAAGGGGTAAAGAATGATTCTTCATGGACACTGGTACTGAAGGGGTAAAGAATGATTCTTCATGGACACTGGTACTGAAGGGGTAAAGAATGATTCTTCATGGACACTGGTACTGAAGGGGTAAAGAATGATTCTTCATGGACACTGGTACTGAAGGGGTAAAGAATGATTCTTCATGGACACTGGTACTGAAGGGGTAAAGAATGATTCTTTGGACACTGGTACTGAAGGGGTAAAGAATGATTCTTCATGGACACTGGTACTGAAGGGGTAAAGAATGATTCTTCATGGACACTGGTACTGAAGGGGTAAAGAATGATTATTCAGGGACACTGGTACTGAAGGGGTAAAGAATGATTCTTCAGGGACACTGGTACTGAAGGGGTAAAGAATGATTCTTCATGGACACTGGTACTGAAGGGGTAAAGAATGATTCTTCACTGGACACTGGACACTGGTACTGAAGGGGTAAAGAATGATTCTTCATGGACACTGGTACTGAAGGGGTAAAGAATGATTCTTCATGGGGTAAAGTAAAGAATGATTCTTCATGGACACTGGTACTGAAGGGGTAAAGAATGATTCTTCATGGACACTGGTACTGAAGGGGTAAAGAATGATTCTTCATGGACACTGGTACTGAAGGGGTAAAGAATGATTCTTCATGGACACTGGTACTGAAGGGGTAAAGAATGATTCTTCATGGACTTCATGGACACTGGTACTGAAGGGGTAAAGAATGATTCTTCATGGACACTGGTACTGAAGGGGTAAAGAATGATTCTTCATGGACACTGGTACTGAAGGGGTAAAGAATGATTCTTCATGGACACTGGTACTGAAGGGGTAAAGAATGATTCTTCATGGACACTGGTACTGAAGGGGTAAAGAATGATTCTTCATGGACACTGGTACTGAAGGGGTAAAGAATGATTCTTCATGGACACTGGTACTGAAGGGGTAAAGAATGATTCTTCATGGACACTGGTACTGAAGGGGTAAAGAATGATTCTTCATGGACACTGGTACTGAAGGGGTAAAGAATGATTCTTCATGGACACACTAAAGAATGATTCTTCATGGACACTGGTACTGAAGGGGTAAAGAATGATTCTTCATGGACACTGGTACTGAAGGGGTAAAGAATGATTCTTCATGGACACTGGTACTGAAGGGGTAAAGAATGATTCTTCATGGACACTGGTACTGAAGGGGTAAAGAATGATTCTTCATGGACACTGGTACTGAAGGGGTAAAGAATGATTCTTCATGGACACTGGTACTGAAGGGGTAAAGAATGATTCTTCAGGGACACTGGTACTGAAGGGGTAAAGAATGATTCTTCATGGACACTGGTGTAAAGAATGATTCTTCATGGACACTGGTACTGAAGGGGTAAAGAATGATTCTTCATGGACACTGGTACTGAAGGGGTAAAGAATGATTCTTCATGGACACTGGTACTGAAGGGGTAAAGAATGATTCTTCATGGACACTGGTACTGAAGGGGTAAAGAATGATTCTTCATGGACACTGGTACTGAAGGGGTAAAGAATGATTCTTCATGGACACTGGTACTGAAGGGGTAAAGAATGATTCTTCATGGACACTGGTACTGAAGGGGTAAAGAATGATTCTTCATGGACACTGGTACTGAAGGGGTAAAGAATGATTCTTCATGGACACTGGTACTGAAGGGGTAAAGAATGATTCTTCATGGACACTGGTACTGAAGGGGTAAAGAATGATTCTTCATGGACACTGGTACTGAAGGGGTAAAGAATGATTCTTCATGGACACTGGTACTGAAGGGGTAAAGAATGATTCTTCATGGACACTGGTACTGAAGGGGTAAAGAATGATTCTTCATGGACACTGGTACTGAAGGGGTAAAGAATGATTCTTCATGGACACTGGTACTGAAGGGGTAAAGAATGATTCTTCATGGACACTGGTACTGAAGGGGTAAAGAATGATTCTTCATGGACACTGGTACTGAAGGGGTAAAGAATGATTCTTCATGGACACTGGTACTGAAGGGGTAAAGAATGATTCTTCATGGACACTGGTACTGAAGGGGTAAAGAATGATTCTTCATGGACACTGGTACTGAAGGGGTAAAGAATGATTCTTCATGGACACTGGTACTGAAGGGGTAAAGAATGATTCTTCATGGACACTGGTACTGAAGGGGTAAAGAATGATTCTTCATGGACACTGGTACTGAAGGGGTAAAGAATGATTCTTCATGGACACTGGTACTGAAGGGGTAAAGAATGATTCTTCATGGACACTGGTACTGAAGGGGTAAAGAATGATTCTTCATGGACACTGGTACTGAAGGGGTAAAGAATGATTCTTCATGGACACTGGTACTGAAGGGGTAAAGAATGATTCTTCATGGACACTGGTACTGAAGGGGTAAAGAATGATTCTTCATGGACACTGGTACTGAAGGGGTAAAGAATGATTCTTCATGGACACTGGTAAGGAAGGGGTAAAGAATGATTCTTCATGGACACTGGTAAGGAAGGGGTAAAGAATGATTCTTCATGGACACTAAAGAATGATTCTTCATGGACACTGGTAATGTAAAGGGTAAAGAATGATTCTTCATGGACACTGGTACTGAACGGGTAAAGAATGATTCTTCATGGACACTGGTACTGAAAGGGGTAAAGAATGATTCTTCATGGACACTGGTACTGAAGGGGTAAAGAATGATTCTTCAGGGACACTTGTAAGGAAGGGGTAAAGAATGATTCTTCATGGACACTGGAATGGGGTAAAGAATGATTCTTCATGGACACTGGTACTGAAGGGGTAAAGAATGATTCTTCATGGACACTGGTACACGGGTAAAGAATGATTCTTCATGGACACTGGTACTGAAGGGTAAAGAATGATTCTTCATGGACACTGGTAATGTAAAGGGTAAAGAATGATTCTTCATGGACACTGGTACTGAAGGGGTAAAGAATGATTCTTCATGGACACTGGTACTGAAGGGGTAAAGAATGATTCTTCATGGAAGGGGTAAAGAATGATTCTTCATGGACACTGGTACTGAAGGGGTAAAGAATGATTCTTCATGGACACTGGTACTGAAGGGGTAAAGAATGATTCTTCATGGACACTGGTACTGAAGGGGTAAAGAATGATTCTTCATGGACACTGGTACTGAAGGGGTAAAGAATGATTCTTCATGGACACTGGTACTGAAGGGTAAAGAATGATTCTTCATGGACACTGGTACTGAAGGGGTAAAGAATGATTCTTCATGGACACTGGTACTGAAGGGGTAAAGAATGATTCTTCATGGACACTGGTACTGAAGGGGTAAAGAATGATTCTTCATGGACACTGGTACTGAAGGGGTAAAGAATGATTCTTCATGGACACTGGTACTGAAGGGGTAAAGAATGATTCTTCATGGACACTGGTACTGAAGGGGTAAAGAATGATTCTTCATGGACACTGGTACTGAAGGGGTAAAGAATGATTCTTCATGGACACTGGTACTGAAGGGGTAAAGAATGATTCTTCATGGACACTGGTACTGAAGGGGTAAAGAATGATTCTTCATGGACACTGGTACTGAAGGGGTAAAGAATGATTCTTCATGGACACTGGTACTGAAGGGGTAAAGAATGATTCTTCATGGACACTGGTACTGAAGGGGTAAAGAATGATTCTTCATGGACACGTACTGAAGGGGTAAAGAATGATTCTTCATGGACACTGGTACTGAAGGGGTAAAGAATGATTCTTCATGGACACTGGTACTGAAGGGGTAAAGAATGATTCTTCATGGACACTGGTACTGAAGGGGTAAAGAATGATTATTCATGGACACTGGTACTGAAGGGGTAAAGAATGATTCTTCATGGACACTGGTACTGAAGGGGTAAAGAATGATTCTTCATGGACACTGGTACTGAAGGGGTAAAGAATGATTCTTCATGGACACTGGTACTGAAGGGGTAAAGAATGATTCTTCATGGACACTGGTACTGAAGGGGTAAAGAATGATTCTTCATGGACACTGGTACTGAAGGGGTAAAGAATGATTCTTCATGGACACTGGTACTGAAGGGGTAAAGAATGATTCTTCATGGACACTGGTACTGAAGGGGTAAAGAATGATTCTTCATGGACACTGGTACTGAAGGGTAAAGAATGATTCTTCATGGACACTGGTGGACACTGGTACGAAGGGGAAAATGGAATGAATGATTCTTCATGGACACTACTGAAGGGTAAAGAATGATTCTTCAGGGACACTGGTAAGGAAGGGGTAAAGAATGATTCTTCATGGACACTGGTAATGTAAAGGGTAAAGAATGATTCTTCATGGACACTGGTACTGAACGGGTAAAGAATGATTCTTCATGGACACTGGTACTGAACGGGTAAAGAATGATTCTTCATGGACACTGGTACTGAAGGGTAAAGAATGATTCTTCATGGACACTGGTACGGAAGGGGTAAAGAATGATTCTTCATGGACACTGGTATGTAAAGGGTAAAGAATGATTCTTCATGGACACTGGTACTGAAGGGGTAAAGAATGATTCTTCATGGACACTGGTACTGAAGGGGTAAAGAATGATTCTTCATGGACACAATGTAAGGGGTGGTGGACACTGGTACTGAAAGGGTAAAGAATGATTCTTCATGGACACTGGTACTGAAAGGGTAAAGAATGATTCTTCATGGACACTGGTAATGTAAAGGGTAAGAATGATTCTTCATGGACACTGGTACTGAACAGGTAAAGAATGATTCTTCATGGACACTGGTACTGAAGGGGTAAAGGATGATTCTTCATGGACACTGGTACTGAAGGGGTAAAGAATGATTCTTCATGGACACTGGTACTGAAGGGGTAAAGGATGATTCTTCATGGACACTGGTACTGAATGGGTAAAGAATGATTCTTCATGGACACTGGTACTGAAGAGGTAAAGAATGATTCTTCATGGACACTGGTACTGAAGGGGTAAAGGATGATTCTTCATGGACACTGGTACTGAATGGGTAAAGAATGATTCTTCATGGACACTGGTACTGAAGAGGTAAAGAATGGTTCTTCATGGACACTGGTACTGAAGGGGTAAAGAATGATTCTTCATGGACACTGGTAACGTAAGGTTGGTGTAAAGAATGATTCTTCATGGACACTGCAGATTTAATTCAGGTTTAATTTAGAGCAAACTACACAACTTCAGAGTCAAATCAAATATGAAGAGAAATCTTATAAGCCGTTCACTCCAAACCTAAAACTCTTCAAACCCCATGGTTCTATCTTGTGTCTGTATACTTGTATTTATTATGGATCCCCATTAGTTCCTGCCAAGTCAGCAGCTACTCTTCCTGGGGTTTATTATGGATCCCCATTAGTTCCTGCCAAGGCAGCAGCCACTATATAATGCTGTTAAGAAGGTAGAAACTAGGGCCTGTAGGACCTGCCTTGTTGATAGTGTTGTTAAGAAGGTAGAAACTAGGGCCTGTAGGACCTGCCTTGTTGATAGTGTTGTTAAGAAGGTAGAAACTAGGGCCTGTAGGACCTGCCTTGTTGATAGTGTTGTTAAGAAGGTAGAAACTAGGACCTGTAGGACATGCCTTGTTGATAGTGTTGTGAAGAAGGCAGAGCAGCACTTTATTATGGACAGACTTCTCCCCATCTTAGCTCACTGTTGTATCAATATGTTTTGACCATAACAGTTTACAATCCAGGGTTACTCCGAGCAGTTTAGTCACCTCAACTTGCTCAATTTCCACGTTATTTATTACAATATTTAGTTGAGGTTTAGGGTTTAGTGAGTGTTTTGTTCCAAATACAATGCTTTTAGTTCTAGAAATATTTAGGACTAACTTATTCCTTGCCACCCACTCTGAAACTAACTGCAGCTCTTTCTTAAGTGTTTTAGTCATTTCAGTCTGTAGTAGCTGACATGTATAGTGTTGAGTCATCCGCATACATAGACACCCTGGCTTTCCTCAAAACCAGTGGCATGTCGTTAGTAAAGATTTAACAAAGTAAGGGGCCTAGACAGCAGCCCTGGGGAATTCCTGATTCTAACTGGATTATGTTGGAGAGGCTTCCATTAAAGAACACCCTCTGTGTTCTGTTAGACAGGTAACTTTTTATCCACAATATAGCAGGGGGTGTAAAGCCATAACACATTAGTTTTTCCAGCAGCAGACTGTGATCGATAATGTTAAACGCCACACTGAAGTCGAACAAAACAGCTCCCACAATCTTTTTATCATCAATAAGTGATGTGCTTGTTAAAATTCCTTCCCTATAAAGCGTGCTGAAAGTTTGTTGTCAGTTTGTTTACTGTAAAATAGCATTGTATCTGGTCAAACACAATTTTTTCCAAAACTTTACTAAGGGTTGGTAACAGGCTGATTGGTCAGCTATTTGTGCCAGTAAAGGGGGCTTTACTATTCTTAGGAAGCGGAATGACTTCAGCTTCCCTCCAGGCCTGAGGGAACACACTCTCTAGTAGGCTTAGATTTTATTTTACCTTCATTTAACCAGGTAGGCAAGTTGAGAACAAGTTCTCATTTACAATTGCGACCTGGCCAAGATAAAGCAAAGCAGTTCGACAGATACAACGACACAGAGTTACACATGGAGTAAAACAAACATACAGTCAATAATACAGTATAAACAAGTCTATATACAATGTGAGCAAATGAGGTGAGAAAGGAGGTAAAGGCAAAAAAGGCCATGGTGGCAAAGTAAATACAATATAGCAAGTAAAACACTGGAATGGTCGTTTTGCAATGGAAGAATGTGCAAAGTAGAAATAAAAATAATGGGGTGCAAAGGAGCAAAATAAATAAAAATTAAATACAGTTGGGAAAGAGGTAGTTGTTTGGGCTAAATTATAGGTGGGCTATGTACAGGTGCAGTAATCTGTGAGCTGCTCTGACAGTTGGTGCTTAAAGCTAGTGAGGGAGATAAGTGTTTCCAGTTTCAGAGATTTTTGTAGTTCGTTCCAGTCATTGGCAGCAGAGAACTGGAAGGAGAGGCGGCCAAAGAAAGAATTGGTTTTGGGGGTGACTAGAGAGATATACCTGCTGGAGCGTGTGCTACAGGTGGGAGATGCTATGGTGACCAGCGAGCTGAGATAAGGGGGGACTTTACCTAGCAGGGTCTTGTAGATGACATGGATCCAGTGGGTTTGGCGACGTGTATGAAGCGAGGGCCAGCCAACGAGAGCGTACAGGTCGCAATGGTGGGTAGTATATGGGGCTTTGGTGACAAAACGGATTGCACTGTGATAGACTGCATCCAATTTGTTGAGTAGGGTATTGGAGGCTATTTTGTAAATGACATCACCAAAGTCGAGGATTGGTAGGATGGTCAGTTTTACAAGGGTATGTTTGGCAACATGAGTGAAGGATGCTTTGTTGCGAAATAGGAAGCCAATTCTAGATTTAACTTTGGATTGGAGATGTTTGATATGGGTCTGGAAGGAGAGTTTACAGTCTAACCAGACACCTAAGTATTTGTAGTTGTCCACGTATTCTAAGTCAGAGCCGTCCAGAGTAGTGATGTTGGACAGGCGGGTAGGTGCAGGTAGCGATCGGTTGAAGAGCATGCATTTAGTTTTACTTGTATTTAAGAGCAATTGGAGGCCACGGAAGGAGAGTTGTATGGCATTGAAGCTTGCCTGGAGGGTTGTTAACACAGTGTCCAAAGAAGGGCCGGAAGTATACAGAATGGTGTCGTCTGCGTAGAGGTGGATCAGAGACTCACCAGCAGCAAGAGCGACCTCATTGATGTATACAGAGAAGAGAGTCGGTCCAAGAATTGAACCCTGTGGCACCCCCATAGAGACTGCCAGAGGTCCGGACAGCAGACCCTCCGATTTGACACACTGAACTCTATCAGAGAAGTAGTTGGTGAACCAGGTGAGGCAATCATTTGAGAAACCAAGGCTGTTGAGTCTGCCGATGAGGATGTGGTGATTGACAGAGTCGAAAGCCTTGGCCAGATCAATGAATACGGCTGCACAGTAATGTTTCTTATCGATGGCGGTTAAGATATCGTTTAGGACCTTGAGCGTGGCTGATGTGCACCCATGACCAGCTCTGAAACCAGATTGCAAAGCAGAGAAGGTATGGTGAGATTCGAAATGGTCGGTAATCTGTTTGTTGACTTGGCTTTCGAAGACCTTAGAAAGGCACGGTAGGATAGATATAGGTCTGTAGCAGTTTGGGTCAAGAGTGTCCCCCCCTTTGAAGAGGGGGATGACCGCAGCTGCTTTCCAATCTTTGGGAATCTCAGACGACACGAAAGAGAGGTTGAATAGGCTAGTAATAGGGGTGGCAACAATTTCGGCAGATAATTTTAGAAAGAAAGGGTCCAGATTGTCTAGCCCGGCTGATTTGTAGGGGTCCAGATTTTGCAGCTCTTTCAGAACATCAGCTGAATGGATTTGGCAGAAGGAGAAATGGGGAAGGCTTTGGCGAGTTGCTGTTGGGGGTGCAGTGCTGTTGACCGGGGTAGGAGTAGCCAGGTGGAAAGCATGGCCAGCCGTAGAAAAATGCTTATTGAAATTCTCAATTATGGTGGATTTATCAGTGGTGACAGTGTTTCCTATCTTCAGTGCAGTGGGCAGCTGGGAGGAGATGTTCTTATTCTCCATGGACTTTACAGTGTCCCAGAACTTTTTTGAGATAGTGTTGCAGGAAGCAAATTTCTGCTTGAAAAAGCTAGCCTTGGCTTTTCTAACTGCCTGTGTATAATGGTTTCTAGCTTCCCTGAACAACTGCATATCACGGGGGCTGTTCGATGCTAATGCAGAACGCCATAGGATGTTTTTGTGTTGGTTAAGGGCAGTCAGGTCTGGGGAGAACCAAGGGCTATATCTGTTCCTGGTTCTAAATTTCTTGAATGGGGCATGTTTATTTAAGATGGTTAGGAAGGCATTTAAAAAAAATATCCAGGCATCCTCTACTGACGGGATGAGATCAATATCCTTCCAGGATACCCCGGCCAGGTCGATTAGAAAGGCCTGCTCGCAGAAGTGTTTCAGGGAGCGTTTTACAGTGATGAGTGGAGGTTGTTTGACTGCTGACCCATTACAGATGCAGGCAATGAGGCAGTGATCGCTGAGATCTTGGTTGAAGACAGCAGAGGTGTATTTAGAGGGGAAGTTGGTTAGGATGATATCTATGAGGGTGCCCGTGTTTAAGGCTTTGGGGAGGTACCTGGTAGGTTCATTGATAATTTGTGTGAGATTGAGGGCATCAAGTTTAGATTGTAGGATGGCTGGGGTGTTAAGCATGTTCCAGTTTAGGTCGCCTAGCAGCACGAACTCTGAAGATAGATGGGGGGCAATCAGTTCACATATGGTGTCCAGAGCACAGCTGGGGGCAGAGGGTGGTCTATAGCAGGCGGCAACGGTAAGAGACTTGTTTTTAGAGAGGTGGATTTTTAAAAGTAGAAGTTCAAATTGTTTCGGTACAGACCTGGATAGTAGGACAGAACTCTGCAGGCTATCTTTGCAGTAGATTGCAACACCGCCCCCTTTGGCAGTTCTATCTTGTCTGAAATGTTGTAGTTTGGAATTAAAATTTCTGAATTTTTGGTGGTCTTCCTAAGCCAGGATTCAGACACAGCTAGAACATCCGGGTTGGCAGAGTGTGCTAAAGCAGTGAATAGAACAAACTTAGGGAGGAGGCTTCTAATGTTAACATGCATGAAACAAAGGCTATTACGGTTACAGAAGTCATCAAAAGAGAGCGCCTGGGGAATAGGAGTGGAGCTAGGCACTGCAGGGCCTGGATTCACCTCTACATCGCCAAAGGAACATAGGAGGAATAGAATAAGGGTACGGCTAAAAGCTATGAGAATTGGTCGTCTAGAACGTCTGGAACATAGAGTAAAAGGAGGTTTCTGGGGGCGGTAAAATAGCATCAAGGTATAATGTACAGACAAAGGTATGGTAGTATGTGAATACAGTGGAGGTAAACCTAGGTATTGAGTGATGAAGAGAGAGATATTGTCTCTAGAAACATCATTGAAACCAGGAGATGTCATTGCATGTGTGGGTGGTGGAACTAATAGGTTGGATAAGGTATAGTGAGCAGGACTAGAGGCTCTACAGTGAAATAAGCCAATAAACACTAACCAGAACAGCAATGGACAAGACATATTGACATTAAGGAGAGGCATGCTTAGTCGAGTGATCAAAAGGGTCCAGTGAGTGGAGAGGTTGGTTGGGGGTCACGGCGATTTAGACAGCTAGCCAGGCCATCGGTAGCAAGCTAGCATAGGATGGAGGTCTGTTGTTAGCCACCTCTTGCGTTCCGTCAGTAGATTAGTGGGGTTCCGTGTGGTAGAGGGGATTAATCCAAATCACACAACAACAACAAAAATAAAAACAATAGATATAGTTATAGAGGCCCAAGAAGAAAACATAATAATAATAAAAATAAATAAATTGTCCGATTGTCTATTCAGATAGCAGCCGGTAAGACAGCTAACGGTTAGCAGGCCGCAGATGGGCGTTCAGGTAACGTCGCGACGGAGGAGCCAGCCGGATCTCCTTCGGGTAGATAACGTCGGCAGTCCAGTTGTGAAGGCCCGGTGGGGCTCCGCGTAGGCAGTAAAACGGGTCCGGATAGGTGACTGCAGCCCAGGAGTGATTGATGGAACTCAGGAGTGATTGACGGAGCTGGCTAGCTCCGGAATAATTTATGTTTGCTCCGGAATCGACGAAGGCCGATAGTCACATGGATAGCAGCTAGCTAGCTGTGAGATCCGGGTATGAATGTCCAGAGAGCAGTCGAAATCCAGGGACATGGAGAGAAAAATTGGTCCGGTATGTTCCGTTCCGAGCCGCGCTGCGCCGTACAGAACTGGCGATAGATTTTCGAGCTAAAGGATAGCTGATGACCACAAACCGTGGTTAGCTGAATACTAACGATTTGCCAGTAAAGAAGCTAACTAGCTTCTGAACTAGCTTCTGATTAACTTCTGGATTAGCTTCTGGCTAGTTTCAGGCTAGCTTCTTGGAGTTTCTGGCTAGCTTCTTGGAGGATTACAGATTTGAGGTAAATAATACTTTTTTATAAATATAAATTGGTGAGGCGGGTTGCAGGAGAGTGTTTTGAAGATGAGTTGATGGAAAATAAAAATAAAATGTATGTGAAAAAAGTTGTAAATATATATATATACAGGACACGACAAGACGAGGTCTGAACTGCTATGCCACCTTGGAACGAGATGAAAGATTGATTGAAGATGTGGCAAATAGGAGTGGTAATATCATCCAATATTATCCTCAATAATTTTCCATCCAGATTGTCAGACTGTGGGGGCTTGTCATTGTTGCTAGACAACAATAATTTTTATTCACCTCTTCCTTGTCTTTCATAATTTGGTCCGGTATACTTGGATGTGTAGTGTCATGGCTCGTGGCTGGCATGTCATGTGTAAATGTACTAATCTTGCCAATGAAAAAAATTATTATTTATGTCATTTATTTCATAGTGTACTTCAGTCTTCTTTTTATTCAGTTTAGTCACATGATTTCTCAATTTGCAATACTTTTGCCGATCGGTTGTGCAGCCAGACTTATTTGCCTTTCCTTTCACCTCATCCCTCTCTGCCACACAATTTTTCAATTCCTCATCAATCCACAGGGATTTAACCGTTTTTACAGTCATTTACTTGATGTGTGCATGCTTATTAATACCTGGGATAATCAATTTCATAAATGTGTCAATTCGCAATATCTGGTTGTTCCTGCATTACCACATCGTTTGTTTGCTGGCATGTCATCCCTAAATTGGCTTACCATGTAAATGTCATTAAAGCAATTAAAGCATTATCAGTGTGTTTTGTGATGAATTTCTGATTCAATGAATGATGGAGCGGAGTTGTGTTTATTTATTCATTTCTTTACATGGTGTTTGGGAGAGTGAAAAAAAATTGAGATCACAATATTAGGTTTCAGACAACTTCGACTTGGGGTTGTAGATACTGTATATGGACTACACATCCTCAACAAAATCTGCCTTCTTTGAATTTGTCAGGAATTGATTTGAGACAGCAGCGTTAAAAGAAGAGATGGAGGAGGTGCTTCCTGAAACCCCTCTGAAGCTTTTCAGAGAGAGATTAAGTAAAGAGATTAAGGGTTTTCATATCAAATTAATAAAACTCAAATGGGGGGAGTGAGGAGAGCGAGGGTTCTAGCTAGCCGGGTTTGATGTTTGAGGTGGAGGCTGGGATGTGGCAGCACTGTTAAACCACTCTCTCCTCCTCTCTCTGTCACTGTTAAACCACTCTCTCCTCCCCTCTCTGTTACTGTTAAACCACTCTCTCCTTCTCTCTCTGTCACTGTTAAACCACTCTCTCCTTCTCTCTGTGTCACTGTTAAACCACTCTCTCCTCCTCTCCCTGTCACTGTTAAACCACTCTCTCCTCCTCTCTCTGTCACTGTTAAACCACTCTCTCCTCCTCTCTCTGTCACTGTTAAACCACTCTCTCCTCCCCTCTCTGTCACTGTTAAACCACTCTCTCCTCCTCTCTCTGTCACTGTTAAACCACTCTCTCCTCCTCTCTCTGTCACTGTTAAACCACTCTCTCCTCCTCTCTCTGTCAGTGTTAAACCACTCTCTCCTCTCTCTCTGTCACTGTTAAACCACTCTCTCCTCCCCTCTCTGTCACTGTTAAACCACTCTCTCCTTCTCTCTCTCTCTGTGTCACTGTTAAACCCCTCTCTCCTCCTCTCTCTGTCACTGTTAAACCACTCTCTCCTCCCCTCTCTGTCACTGTTAAACCACTCTCTCCTTCTCTCTCTGTCACTGTTAAACCACTCTCTCCTTCTCTCTGTGTCACTGTTAAACCACTCTCTCCTCCTCTCCCTGTCACTGTTAAACCACTCTCTCCTCCTCTCTCTGTCACTGTTAAACCACTCTCTCCTTCTCTCTGTCACTGTTAAACCACTCTCTCCATCTCTCTCTGTCACTGTTAAACCACTCTCTCTGTCACTGTTAAACCACTCTCTCCACCCCTCTCTGTCACTGTTAAACCACTCTCTCCTTCTCTCTCTGTCACTGTTAAACCACTCTCTCCTCCTCTCTCTGTCACTGTTAAACCACTCTCTCCTTCTCTCTCTCTGTCAGTGTTAAACCCCTCTCTCCTTCTCTCTCTCTGTCACTATTAAACCACTCTCTCCTCCTCTCTTTGTCACTGTTAAACCACTCTCTCCTCCTCTCCCTGTAACTGTTAAACCTCTCTCTCCTCCTCTCTCTGTCACTGTTAAATCACTCTCTCCTTCTCTCTCTCTGTCACTGGTAAACCACTCTCTCCTTCTCTCTGTCACTGTTAAACCACACTCTCCTCCTCTCCCTGTCACTGTTAAACCACTCTCTCCTCCTCTCTCTGTCAAACCACTCTCTCCTCCTCTCTCTGTCACTGTTAAACCACTCTCTCCTCCCCTCTCTGTCACTGTTAAACCACTCTCTCCTCCCCTCTCTGTCACTGTTAAACCACTCTCTCCTCCTCTCTCTGTCACTGTTAAACCACTCTCTCCTCCCCTCTCTGTCACTGTTAAACCACTCTCTCCTTCTCTCTCTCTCTGTCACTGTTAAACCACTCTCTCTCTCTCTCTCTGTCACTGTTAAACCACTCTCTCCTTCTCTCTGTCACTGTTAAACCACTCTCTCCTCCTCTCTCTCTCTGTCACTGTTAAACCACTCTCTCCTTCTCTCTGTCACTGTTAAACCACTCTCTCCTCCTCCTCTCTCTGTCACTGTTAAACAACTCTCTTTCTCTCTGTGTCACTGTTAAACCACTCTCTCCTCCTCTCTGTGTCACTGTTAAACCACTCTCTCCTCCTCTCCCTGTCACTCTTAAACAACTCTCTTTCTCTCTGTGTCACTGTTAAACCACTCTCTCCTCCTCTCTCTGTCACTGTTAAACCACTCTCTCCTTCTCTCTCTCTCTCTGTCAGTGTTAAACCACTCTCTCCTTCTCTCTCTCTCTCTGTCAGTGTTAAACCACTCTCTCCTCCTCTCTCTGTCACTCTTAAACAACTCTCTTTCTCTCTGTGTCACTGTTAAACCACTCTCTCCTCCTCTCTCTGTCACTGTTAAACCACTCTCTCCTTCTCTCTCTCTCTCTGTCAGTGTTAAACCACTCTCTCCTTCTCTCTCTGTCAGTGTTAAACCACTCTCTCCTTCTCTCTGTCACTGTTAAACCACTCTCTCCTTCTCTCTGTCACTGTTAAACCACTCTCTCCTCTTCTCTCTGTCACTGTTAAACCACTCTGTCACTGTTTAACCACACTCTCTTCCTTCTTTCTCATTAACATCCCTGACAAGGTCATTGGGTGCTCATAGAGCCGGACTCTCTCTCTGTCTGTCAGTGAGCCAATAGGCTACGTCAGTAGTGGCCCGTGATAGAAAAAGAGAGAGAGAGAGAGACAGACAGACAGACAGACAGACAGACAGACAGACAGAGAGAGAGAGAGAGAGAGAGAGAGAGAGAGAGAGAGAGAGAGAGAGAGAGAGACAGACAGACAGAGAGAGAGAGAGAGAGAGAGAGACAGAGACTTCACTTGCTTTGGCAATGTTAACATATGTTTCCCATGCTAATAAAGCCACTTGAATGAATGAGAGAAGAGAGAGATAGACAGAGAAGAGAGAAGAGCGAGAGGAGGAGAGAGAAAGAGAGATTCTGGCCAGAGACACAGCCCCCGCTGCTATAATAATACCCTTAACCAATAGAAATGACCTGTGAAGTCAGCATCATCATCATCATCCTGCACATGACTCATATGGAAGAACACTTTCACCAAACCAGACATCATTCATATTCAGATTGTGGTTTATATTATAATTCCAATGGGATTGTGATTTGGGAAGGAATAGCTTCTCTGCTAACTGAGTGCTAAACCTTTTGTTTGTGTCCCAAACTGGGCCCTTGGTCAAAAGAAGTGTACTATATAGGACAAAGGCTGTCATTACCCTTCCTCAGTGTGGTTTTCTCCAGGCTTTTCCTTCCTCAAGGTAAAGTGATTTGAAGGTTCTGACATTCTTCACAAGCAAGATAATCAACTGGGGCTCCAGTAGAGTGCTTGATATTTATAGGTAATTCCCAGATTGAGCCCAAGTTTACAGAGAATGCCATCACCAACAACTTGGGAACATTGTTGTCAGCTCTTTACAATGAGCCTGGATCTGTTGTTGTTGACCAAACAGAGTTTAACAGAGGAGGGAATCTGACATCTGAATATCTAGAGTATCCCCAACGCCCTAACACCCTAACGCCCCAACGCCCTAACGCCCTAACGCCCTAACGCCCCAACACCTAAACACCCTAACACCCTAACGCCCCAACGCCCTAACGCCCTAACGCCCCAACACCTAAACACCCTAACACCCTAATGCCCCAACACCCTAACACCCTAACGCCCTAACACCTAAACACCCTAACGCCCCAACACCCTAACGCCCTAACACCTAAACACCCTAACGCCCCAACACCTAAACACCCTAACACCTAAACACCCCAACACCCTAACGCCCCAACACCCTAACGCCCTAACACCCTAACACCTAAACACCTAAACACCCTAACACCGAAACACCCTAACACCTAAACACCCTAACACCCTAACGCCCCAACGCCCTAACACCCAAACACCCCAACACCCTAACGCCCCAACACCCAAACACCCTAACGCCCCAACACCCAAACACCCTAACGCCCCAACACCCAAACACCCTAACACCCAAACACCCTAACACCCAAACACCCCAACACCCAAACACCCAAACACCCAAACACCACAACACACTAACACTACAACACACTAACACGCAAACACCACAACACACTAACACCCAAACACCACAACACACTAACACCCAAACACCCAAACACCACAACACCCAAACCCCACAACACCCAAACACCACAACACCCAAACAACACCCAAACACCCAAACACCACAACACCCAAACACCCAAACACCACAACACACTAACACCACAACACACTAACACCACAACACACGAACACCACAACACACTAACACACTAACACACTAACACCACAACACACTAACACCCAAACACCACAACAAACTAACACCCAAACACCCAAACACCACAACACACAAACACCACAACACACTAACACCCAAACACCCAAACACCACAACACACTAACACCCAAACAACACACTAACACACAAACAACACACTAACACACTAACACACTAACACACTAACACCCAAACACACTAACACACTAACACCCAAACACACTAACACCCAAACACACTAACACACTAACACCCAAACACACTAACACACTAACACCCAAACACACTAACACACTAACACCCAAACACACTAACACACTAACACACTAACACCCAAACACACTAACACCCTAACACCCTAACACCCAAACACCACAACACCACAACACACCACAACACTAACACCCTAACACCCAAACACACTAACACCCTAACACACTAACACCCTAACACACTAACACACTAACACCCTAACACCCAAACACACTAACACCCAAACACACTAACACCCTAACACCCTAACACCCAAACACCCAAACACCACAACACACTAACACCCTAACACACCAACACACTAACACACTAACACACTAACACCCAAACACACTAATACACTAACACCCTAACACACAAACACACTAACACCCAAACACACTAACACCCTAACACCACAACACACTAACACCCTAACACCACAACACCCAAACACCACAACACTAACACACCAACACCCTAACACACTAACACACCAACACACTAACACACTAACACACTAACACCCAAACACACTAACACCCAAACACACTAACACCCAAACACCCAAACACCCTAACACACTAACACACTAACACACTAACACACTAACACCCTAACACCCAAACACCACAACACACTAACACCCTAACACCACAACACCCAAACACCACAACACTAACACACCAACACACTAACACACTAACACACCAACACACTAACACACTAACACACTAACACCCAAACACACTAACACACTAACACACTAACACCCAAACACCCAAACACCCAAACACACTGACACACTAACACCCAAACACCCAAACACACTAACACACTAACACCCAAACACACTAACACACTAACACACTAACACCCAAACACCCAAACACCCTAACACACTAACACACTAACACACTAACACCCAAACACCACAACACACTAACACCCTAACACCACAACACAAACACCACAACACACCACAACACTAACACACCAACACACTAACACACTAACACACCACAACACTAACACACCAACACACTAACACACTAACACACCAACACACTAACACACTAACACACTAACACCGAAACACACTAACACCCAAACACCCAAACACCCTAACACACTAACACACTAACACACTAACACCCTAACACCCAAACACCACAACACACTAACACCCTAACACCCTAACACCACAACACCCAAACACCACAACACCCCACAACACCAACACACCAACACACTAACACACCAACACACCAACACACCAACACCCAAACACACTAACACCCAAACACACTAACACACCAACACACCAACACACCAACACCCAAACACACTAACACACTAACACCCAAACACACTAACACACTAACACCCTAACACCCAAACACACTAACACACTAACACACTAACACCCAAACACCCAAACACACTAACACACTAACACACAAACACACTAACACGCTAACACACTAACACCCAAACACACTAACACACTAACACACTAACACCCAAACACCCAAACACCCAAACACACTAACACACTAACACACTAACACACTAACACCCAAACACCCAAACACCCTAACACACTAACACACTAACACACTAACACCCTAACACCCTAACACCCAAACACACTAACACACTAACACACTAACACCACAACACCCAAACACCACAACACCCCACAACACCAACACACCAACACACCAACACACTAACACACCAACACACCAACACCCAAACACACAAACACACTAACACACTAACACACCAGCACACCAACACCCAAACACACTAACACCCAAACACACTAACACACTAACACACTAACACCCAAACACCCAAACACACTAACACACTAACACCCAAACACACTAACACACTAACACCCAAACACACTAACACACTAACACACTAACACACTAACACACTAACACACTAACACCCAAACACCCAAACACACTAACACCCAAACACACTAACACACTAACACACTAACACCCAAACACACTAACACCCTAACACCCAAACACCACAACACCACAACACACCACAACACTAACACACCAACACACTAACACACTAACACACTAACACCCAAACACACTAACACACTAACACCCAAACACACTAACACACTAACACACTAACACACTAACACACTAACACCCTAACACCCAAACACACTAACACCCTAACACACTAACACCCTAACACACTAACACACTAACACCCTAACACCCAAACACACTAACACCCAAACACACTAACACCCTAACACCCTAACACCCAAACACCCAAACACCACAACACACTAACACCCTAACACACCAACACACTAACACACTAACACACTAACACCCAAACACACTAATACACTAACACCCTAACACACAAACACACTAACACCCAAACACACTAACACCCTAACACCACAACACACTAACACCCTAACACCACAACACCCAAACACCACAACACTAACACACCAACACCCTAACACACTAACACCCAAACACACTAACACACTAACACACTAACACCCAAACACCCAAACACCCAAACACACTAACACACTAACACCCAAACACCCAAACACACTAACACACTAACACCCAAACACACTAACACCCTAACACCCTAACACCCAAACACCACAACACACTAACACCCTAACACCACAACACCCAAACACCACAACACACCACAACACTAACACACCAACACACTAACACACTAACACACCAACACACTAACACACTAACACACTAACACCCAAACACACTAACACACTAACACCCTAACACCCAAACACACTAACACCCAAACACCCAAACACACTAACACACTAACACACTAACACACTAACACCCAAACACCACAACACACTAACACCCTAACACCACAACACCCAAACACCACAACACTAACACACCAACACACTAACACACTAACACACCAACACACTAACACGCTAACACACTAACACCCAAACACACTAACACCCTAACACCCAAACACCCAAACACACTAACACACTAACACACTAACACCCAAACACCCAAACACCCTAACACACTAACACACTAACACACTAACACCCTAACACCCAAACACCACAACACACTAACACCCTAACACCCTAACACCACAACACCCAAACACCACAACACCCCACAACACCAACACACCAACACACTAACACACCAACACACCAACACACCAACACCCAAACACACTAACACCCAAACACACTAACACACCAACACACCAACACACCAACACCCAAACACACTAACACACTAACACCCAAACACACTAACACACTAACACACTAACACCCAAACACACTAACACACTAACACACTAACACCCAAACACCCAAACACACTAACACACTAACACCCAAACACACTAACACACTAACACACTAACACCCAAACACACTAACACACTAACACACTAACACCCCAACACCCAAACACCCTAACACACTAACACACTAACACCCAAACACACTAACACACTAACACCCAAACACCCTAACACCCAAACACACTAACACACTAACACCCAAACACCCTAACACCCTAACACCCAAACACACTAACACACTAACACCCTAACACCCAAACACCACAACACCCAAACACCACAACACCCCACAACACCAACACACCAACACACCAACACACTAACACACCAACACACCAACACCCAAACACACAAACACACTAACACACTAACACACCAGCACACCAACACCCAAACACACTAACACCCAAACACACTAACACCCTAACACCCAAACACCCAAACACACTAACACACTAACACCCAAACACACTAACACACTAACACCCAAACACACTAACACACTAACACACTAACACACTAACACACTAACACACTAACACCCAAACACCCAAACACACTAACACCCAAACACACTAACACACTAACACACTAACACCCAAACACACTAACACCCTAACACCCAAACACCACAACACCACAACACACCACAACACTAACACACCAACACACTAACACACTAACACCCAAACACACTAACACCCTAACACCCTAACACCCAAACACCACAACACCACAACACACCACAACACTAACACACCAACACACTAACACACTACCACCCTAACACACTAACACACCAACACACCAACACCCAAACACACAAACACACTAACACACTAACACACTAACACACTAACACACTAACACACCAACACACCAACACACTAACACCCAAACACACTAACACACTAACACACTAACACACTAACACCCAAACACCACAACACACTAACACACTAACACACCAACACACCAACACACCAACACACTAACACACCAACACACTAACACACCAACACACTAACACCACACCACAACACACCACAACACACCACAACACACTAACACACACTAACACACACTAACACACTAACACACACCAACACACTAACACACACCAACACACTAACACACTAACACACTAACACACCAACACACTAACACACCAACACACCA